>NC_066355.1:10937981-11242512 GCF_024516045.1 Bombus affinis | reverse complement strand
TGCAACTCAAAGAAAGAAGTGACGATCATTCTTCGAAGTGGACACAGTGAGTCGATAATAAATTTACGAGGCCTGAACGACGAACCTTGCGAACTTCGAGCACGCAAGGTCAGCCGCGTCGCACTAACGTTTCCGCGTTCGAAGAAACTGCGTCTCTGGCGGAGTGAAAGCGGCTCGTGGCATTGGTGCTATTATAGTAGCGATCATCGAGTCGTTTTTCACCGACCTTTCCCCCCAAAACGGATCGCGGTCACGTCGGCTGCAACGCGAAGTTCACTTTCCGCCCGCGGAGGTGAGAGCTGCATGGGAAGCTTCTGCCCGCTACCTTACCACTTCGCACATGCTCATAACTTGTTCTTAAGTATGTGGAAACGCTCTCGTGCCATGGCAACGGACTTACGCGAGTCGAATTAACGCTGGCCATCGTGTGCCAATCGTTCGAGGTTAAGGGGATGCCGATAAATCTGCTTAATCCGCCGCTCCACGTGTTTAACGCGTTGTGCGCTTCATTTAGTTTTTGGAATGGAAAATTAGTATTCTTGTTGGTTCTGGTGTCAACAATTTTTGAACGGTTCTTTTATTTTCCAACATTCGGTATCTAAATAACCAATGTCGTTTAAACGTTGCTTCCTAACCGGAAACCTAAACGCCTGTAGGGAATCGTTCGACGTTTAATTCAATTTCGTTGGAAGAAACGGTTCGCGTATTTACCTCGGGCAGAGCGTGGATCACCGATCGCGAGGCAAAAGTACAAAGTGGCCGTAAAGTGGTCGTAAAACACGGACTCGGTGCCTCGAAGATGGAAGAGGAGGAGGAAGAGGATACTTAGCAGTAATGTTTCGGCTGATAAATTATTCAGAGGCGCATGTTACGTGGAGGTAAAAGAGGAAACCTGGACAAAAATGGGGCTGTAGACATTGTAAAAATATTCCTAAATCCAGGTAAGACGGGAGACACGGAGATGGACGCGGAGGTGGAGAGGCGTGTAACGCTCGTCTCGGAAAGCGCGCATCAACGGGTCGTATTCAATCACCGTGACATTCAGCTCACGACTTTTGCCCCAGGAGGTGAGAGCAGCTTCCAGCAGAAGCATAAAGCGAACAGGATGCACCGTCTGCAATCTTGTACGCCCGCGCCGTGCGCCTCTCCGATCAGGCTTAAAGCCTGTTGCACAATCGCAAAATTCTGCACGAACCACGGACGAACTATAGAAAAATCAAAGTCTCGCTGACCAAGTGAAAGCGATACGTTTTACACGTATTTCATACTTTACGACGATCTGATTCGAATTTTATCGCGCTGCCTGTTCAATGGATCTCCGACGTGTTTCGTACAAGGTCGCAAGCATTGTGAAAAAAACGAATATTAAATGGGTACCTTGTACATATCCCGTCGAATGCACCTACCTCTCCTTCTTCCTCGATTGATCGATAACTGCAGGATATACGAGTACATTGTCGTCCTTCCGATAGATCTCTCAGGTGTTGTACGTTTTAATGCGCAAAATTCCATATCGCCGGTATAAAGTATCACATTGTTCGAGGTAAATTTAACGACTATACGCGTTTAAAACGAGGTAAACGTAAAACCGAGGTAAAAACGAGGTAAAAACGAGGTAAAAACGAAGCTGTAAAAATGTGCTTAAGAAACTCATCGTGAAACGTGTACCAGGAAGAAATACGTTTAAAAAGGCAGAAACGTATTCGAGCGGAGCATAGCTAATGTTTCAATGTTTGCCGATCCCTCCTGCCCCCTCTAACCGTTCGCCCGCCCAAGAGCCTCTTCCGGTCACTGATACGTCTCTTTTTCGAATCCGGTAAAGCTAATTGAGTCAAGACGTACTGTTTCTCTACGGACGACGTATTGTGACAGGAATGATAATTTCGTGCAAACACTCGGCTATTTCACGCCTGCGGGAGGCCTGTCTCGATCACGAATACTCTGCTTATCCTTTTCTCCTTTTCTCGCCTCGTTCGTTTCTTCTCGCTTGTTACGATTCGCGTGACGACCATTCCGAAGCGATGCCTGGCTACGACTCATCAGAAACTCGTTTTAAATATACCACGATCTCGAGAACGGGACAATCAGAGACGACTTTAAATGACCCTGCGTTTCCATTTAAATCGCCCGTCCCGACGTGTTGATATTTCACTGTTCGAACATTATCGTCGTTGCCCCGTGATTTCGAACGGCTTCCTTGGCTAAATTGTGCGAGGTTTTGACGTTGAAAGCATCGTGCTGCCTTTCCTGCTTTTCACTTCGCTATTATGGACCTTATTTTTATCTTTTCTTCTTTTTTTTTTCTTATTATTATCGTATTTTGATTCGGTGTTTTATTAATATAGTTTTATTTATCTCCAATATTGAATTTCGTCGTTACTACGTCGTAGCGCTAGAACTAAACAACCAAAGCACGAAGTTGTAGTCAGCTATAATTTCTCTTCCTTGAAACAAAGAGAAGTTGTAGATAGTCGAGACCTACCTACCTACGATCCGCCAGAGTGTTGTACACCTTCGCAAAATCCTTCCTATTGGACTCGTCCCAGCAAGAAAGAAACGCGACCTGGGCTGTGTAGCGATGCATAGATCACCGTCAAAACCCTCGAACAGATCGAAACGGAAGAGAGAAAGAAAGGAAGCGGAGGTGGAGGCTGCTGGGCCGAAGTCGTCCATCAAAAGACCCCGAGGGGCCCATTAAAATAATTCAATTAAACGGACAACAAATCAGCCTCGGTTCGAGCAGAGATGCGAGGCATCGGGATGAACATGGTCATCCGATAACTTTCATCGGCTGGACTCGTCGGCCATGGAAAAAACGATGGGACGGCGGATTTCGTGAAAATGTGCTCGCTCGCGCTCGCGCGGCCCGCACAGAAGAAGACGAAGAAGAAGAAGAAGGAGAAGAAGGAAATAAAGGCAAAAAAAAAGAGAGAAAAAAGAAGAAAAAAGTGCGGAACAGCGTTTTACGACTTGGCAAAATTTATTGGTAGGCCGGTAGGGTGGGACGTGCCCACAAGTACAATGCGATTCCCCGAAAGCACACGGAGAGGTGTCACGCATACTCGTGTCGTCTTATCTCTCTTCGAGAGAAAAGCAACAGAATCACCTCTCGCTCTCTCTCTAGCTCTCATACGTTTTCTCACACTCTTTCACGCACGCATACGTTCTGTCTGTTTTTCACATTGTCACCGGGCTGACCGTGCGCCTCGGTTCACTTGTAAAGCTAGCGATACAGGCATATAGATATAGATACACGTTACAATATATAATTATAATAATTATAATATAATATATAATAATATATAATATAAAATATAATAATAACATTATTATCACTTCTATTAATCGGTAAAAACGTGAATACAGCTTCTACGGGGATCGAGAGGCCTATCGATTGGCTACGATGCGCATTGACTAACGACTATTCATTTTTTTCAGTTTTCTTCCATAACGTTCGTCCAATAATTAATAATTATATAATAATAATAATAATAATAATAATAATAATAATAATACGCACGTGATAATCGCGTTGTTCGTAATACGATACAATATTAGAAAATATAGCGATAAATTGTCATTTTCAAGGTATATACAAAGCGCGACTTTGATTTTCTTTCTTTTTTTTCCAACTTCGCTCCTTTTCTTTCCCTAACTTCCGTTCCGTTCCGGAGAAACAGGTCTCCCGAGAGGATGACAGCTGAATTTAATACAATTTCAATACCTCAAGGGATCGAGTCAAGTTTTATATCGCTTTTTGTCGATGTGATCGCCGCAGACTTTCGATGCTGACGAACAATTGACCGATCGATCCATCTCGAGCATCCTCGAGACGTCGCAGCTTACGAAAGTCGGAGTCGTTCAAACAATTATTTTTACTTCTCATCCACGCCGTGTGTAAGTGTTTAATTTACAATGTGGACGCGTTAAAACTAGTCCCGGAAATTTGTCGATCGTGACCGACACGCGACCGTGTCAGAATGTATTCCTAAGAAGAAAGAGAACAAAAAATGAAAGACAGCTGTGCAGCTCGAGTCGCGTGTAATACATCATCCTTTCAGGGAAGCACGAAATTTAAATTTTGCGCAAGGTAATTATATTTTGATCGAACGTTTGGTGACGGAAAAAAGAAATAGTTGTTTCTTCGTCTATGGCGGTCTGGTTAAATACATTGTAAGATGACTGGTGATTGTCGGATTTGAAATAGTTTCTTAAGGAAATTCTGTTATTTCGAACGATCGATAATTTTATACTTTCGATATTTCTTTTTCGTCCATTCGGCAAGCACACGATCTTCGTCGAAAACTAATCTTGAAATTAACAGAAAAATATCCTTGAAATAGAAAGCCAAGAATAAGACCTTGAAACCAAAAATTACCAATGACATCTTCAATGGATTCGAACATGCCTGACCGGTTTCCGTTTTCTCCCAACGCTTTTCCCAACGCCGATGTTCAGCAACGAAGCCACGAGAAAGGTTACGAAGACGAAAGAACGATACGGTCGCGCCAACGGTTGTCCAGTCTAGGAAACGCTCGATAGCAATCGATCATGCCGTTCTCGATCGAACGGCCGAGGTTTCGTATCCGCGCGAAATCGAAGAGACACTTGCAGAGTCGACGGTTCATCCACTGGAAACCGATTCCAGCTGACTGCTATCTGCGTCAGCGGACTCGCCTTGTTTCACATTTCCAAGGTCGTCTGGTCGCGTCTCCGGCTAGATGTTGCTTCGCTCGCGATTTCGGTTCGCCTTGGTACGCTATGGGACCACCGAGATATCTTGATTCGATTCTTCCCGTTGAATCGCGTTGAATCACGCGGAACCGAGCCCCCGAGACGACTCGACTGTGATCCTGATGGCCAGATGTTGATGTCGGCCCAAGAACGCGTCGCTCCAGGCTTGGGCGTGGTCCCACGGTAGCATCCGGTCCTCAGCAGCATCTTTGAAGCGGGTTATTACGCGGCCTAATTTGGAACTCTAGCCCGAGGTCCTCGTGTAACACTGTTGACACGGAGCCTTCCTTTTTTCTCCGCTTGTTGCCACCTGCTCCTGAAACGAGCGGATCTTCCAATTCAAATTAGCCGCTTCCGGGCCAACGTGAATCCCAATCGGCGATTCCGAGACCCCTTTGATATTGAAATTTAAATTTTTCGATGCTTCGTTCGCCGTATTCGTGGCCCCCGACAGGCATTTCTTTCGTCAGATTAATCAGTCTGATCTTTTAATTTATTTCTGACCACCTTTCCAAAGATTCTCGTGCGTATGGATTTCCTCGTGCGTGTTACAGTTCCTTTAATAGTTTCCGATCGAATGTTTCGAATTTGGTAAGTCGAGAATGGCAAGCGATGAAATTTCGATCTTACGGACGAAAGCGTGCGATGATTTTCTTCGTACGACCTTGGCCTCGTTGCTCTGTTCCCATGGATGCTCGAACTGAATTACGGCGGCTTTGCTTTCCATGATTAAGATGTTACTTAGCTCGGTCGGGAGAAAGCAGGAACCACGGGCGAGTAGATTTTTCGAGATAACGAAAACTGGTTGGGCATATACTTCGTGTTCTTCGAACGTGTCGCTGATAACGAAGTTAGATTTCCCTGTCTGCCTTTCCACGATCTTATGCAACTCCTGACTATCCTTCAACGGCGGACATTCGTTAAACACGTTGAAGTAGAACGATTTCGTTTGTTATCTCGCACGTTCTTCGAATTGTCGAGAAATTTCGATCGAGGAATGCTTGAAATACTCTCGAAAGACCATAGAGATCCGTTTAACGAATGTGAAACGTGTCGTGATCAGATCTTCGGTATTCTAACTTCCAGCTCTCGTCTTGGTGTGAATTCAACGATTCGATTAATTTGATTTTGCATGGAATCCTCGGGAGCCCCGTGTCGATGAAATTCTAACACGGTTGACACCATTGACGTGATTCTTCTTGTTTTGTTTCTGTCTCTCCATGTCTTTTGTCGCGATGAAAAGTCTCGATGACTTGCTGTGGCTGGCGTCTAGGTGTCTAGGCTCGGAATACAGGAAAGTGGCAGAAGCGAAAAAAAATAAAAAAAAAAAAAAAAATAATCGGAGAAGCGGAATGAAGGAGCGAGAAGCGAGGTTCGTAAGACAGGCGAGGAGACGATCAGTAATTACGGAACTGTTTCCCTTGCGACTCAGTAGGCTGACGCGCTGCGTCTTTTCGAGTTGATTAATTAATCGATCGACTCGGAATACCGACAGACGGACATCGAGAAGAATGGACGCGTGATCGGGTCAAAAGATTCTCGGAATTTCGACGTGGATTTTTATTTTCATCGTTGGATCGTTGTCGAGAGCTTTTTTTCTATCGTTTTTCGTGTCACGCTCGTTCTCCTTTCGTTTCTTTCCAACGCAAGGAGCCTGAACATTTACCGAGTTCAGATCTCGTTCTTTCTACTGATTTTTCTTTCGTTTCTTAATTTTTGGATAGAACTGGAAGAAGAATAATTCAACATAATTCACTATCGACTCGATGTAAAGTAAGATTTCTAATTGAAGAGACGTTCTTATATTCGATCGTCATTTAAAATTAGTATCTAGAAGCTAATTCTTTCTGAACAAAACGGCCGACACGTTATTCCGTTTTTACATTTCATATGCATGCTCGTATGTATAAAATTCCATCGTCGTACGTTTATGTACATACGTATAGGCTCCGTCGAAATTCCAATAAATATTTGTTGAACCACGACCACGCGGTATGAAACTAGCCTAATTAGAAACAGAGAGAAACGCGTCTCTACGGGAGAAGATTTAGGATATTAGTTGGCCGGATGGCTTCTAGTACCTAGAGTAGCTATTCGAATAGCCATTTGAGTAGCCGTTGGAGCCCTTGTAGGGAACAGAGTGTATGCTCCTGGAACAAAGATGGTCGAAATCGGAAGATGAGGAAAATTCTCTTCAAGAAGTTGTCTGCTTCCTCTCCCTCTCCCTCACTTTTTTTTTCTTCTCCTAATTAGCAAATCAAATTCCACCGCTTCGCGAATAGCGAGAGGGGTTGTCGTGCGCGCTCGTGTTAGTATCAGTAGAAATTAGAAGGCGATAAATGCGATCGTGGATCGTCGATCGTAGCAGAAACAGCGGAAGAATATCGAAAAAGGTGATAGCGTTGATAGAAGTGTAGATCTTTTATAGCATGCTGGGTGTATTCTATCCTTCCTTGTTCTTTTTTCTTTATCTCGTGGTGGCGGTAGCGATACACGGAATCGATGATCGTGCGTTGTTCTCGCGATTGCGACAGGGACATAACGCGGCAAATTTTGAGTGACGAGTACGATAAAAAAGAAATAAAAAGATAATAGAAACAAGAGGGGAAGACTATATAAGTATATATAAATGTCAAACGATAGAGAAGAACGTGGATTGCAACTTTTTGTTTTTATAGGCTGTTGTAGAATTGTTAGAATTTCTTTTTGTTGATCATGTTGATATTGTTGTTGTTGCGTGTACATTGTGTGTGTGTCAAGGTGCAGGAGGTTCAGAGCTCCCGCTCACCGCCACCCACATCTACAACAGAACAGAAAACAAGACCACCGCCGTTACATACAAGGTATCCATTAGTATCCACCAGTATCGAAGATTTATTTTATCGCTCGCTCGTTCGAACGTGCGTGCGCACGCTCGCTGGCTCGCACGTTCCATGCGGAGGCAGCATTATTTCAGACTGATTTATGGGTCAGACTGATCTTCAAAGTGCCAAGACGGCGTCATGGGAGGAAGGACGTGAACTTCGCGGATCTACGCGGATTCCCTCACTACCTTCTTCGTTTTCCTACGCGAAATTACCACGGTGAAGGTGACACGTTACCACTACGCAAGGCCAATATGCCGCGAAAAGGTCACGCGTGAAAATGACCCGGTTCGCTCGATCGTCGACGAAATTCAGATCCAAAGACAATTAGCTAAATTATCGAAAAAGTATTCTCTTCTCGTTGTCTTCAAAATCAATCGAGCAATCAATAATTTTCTAATACAAACTGATTTTCTAAAAAGTTGATTTCTCCGCTCTTCGTCCTTTCACTATTTCGTGCACGAATGCCAAATATCTCTTTTTAAATATTTTAGAACAATATTTTATGTATCCTTTTTTTTTCATATACCTTTATATACATTGTGATCCTTCCCCAGCTATTAATTTTTAGATTTTTGCGTTATGTTAGAGCGGAGGTTGCTACTAATTGTTAAATGATTTACGAAGTTGCGAGACCGGTACACGATACGCCAAATCATTCTCGTTCCTGATAAGTAAATTTCGTTTTTAATGAAGCGATGTCAACCGCTGGAGATATCGACGTTTTTATTAACTCCATGGTATTTCCGTAAAAGCAGTAACTTTTTCGTTTAAATTATACCTTTATATATCATGCATTTTATGCTAGCTCGAGCATTCGAATTACTACGTTTAATATCGAACAGGAAGAATAACAGAAGTTTCGTCTCTCAGAATTGCTTGAAATACTGGTAATTTCAGTCAAATTAAAGTTGTACGTAAATCATGTAATTTTGGGACTTGATTAAAAATTCCCAGTGATTTTAAATTTCAAATTCTTTTCTTCTTCGTATTAACAAAATCGTTGATTTTCTTTGCAATCAGCGAAATTGCAAGAAATATAATTGTTTATCGTTTATAGGATGCAACTAAAATGAAAAATTTTTATTCATATATGTAACAACACGCGAAGTATATCTTTCTTGAAATGGAAAGTGCGATTTCAACGATACAAAATTTTATAAAAATTTGCATTGGCGGAAATATTTGGCTGTCAGTGTGCAAAAAATTACGATTATTAGGGATGTATTTTATATTCGGTTGACGTTTCATAGCCAATTCATATTTGATTGCCGATTGTCGACGACCGACGGGTCGCGAAGTTACGTCCGGCTGAAGCGAGCAAACTTTCGCTTTTCAATTCTCACGTTTTATCGTAAAAAGCTAGGTATTTTCGCGAATATTTGTTAAAACAATGAAATTCGTTGTGCCACAACACGTAAACCTAATTGACGAACAAAATTTATCTCGAAATATCTCGTCACTCGTCGAAACACGTTATAATACGTCTTGGAATAAAAAAATCTTCGTTATTTCGCAGGATATTGGATGAAATTATCTATGTTCGATATTTTACGATACTTTTAAAAATTCTTATAGAACGGGTCTACGAAATTTCACGAAGTAAACCTTTTCGCATGGAAAGTGCGGCGAAAGATTCAAACGTCAAATTCTTAAACATATTTCTCGTTTTATCGAATATGAAAAATGTATTTTTATTTTGAACGAACGTGTCTGTGCTTCGTTCGACGACGATTATTCGCAACCGAGTTTCTCGACGCGATTTCGCATTGAAACGACGATGGTTCCGTCGTGATGGGAAAGGAAAAGGATTGACGAATCGTCGGTGGGAAATCATCCAGCAGGATGAATCACTAAATGAAGTACTGTCTTCGTTGGATTATACTTTTTCGTCTTACAAAAGGTCCTACTGGTGACCCGACCGGTTTTCGAAGTGGTCCCTATGTTCTTGCTCGCTTGGGTCAATACACAATATGCGCGGCTAGTTCGTTTTAAATCGATAGGTTTCGAACGAATGCACTTTCGTCGTATTTTACCAACTAAACGGGACTGAGAATCGAATGGAACGGAACTACCATCGAAATTTCGGGAAACGACTCGCTTCGAAACGTTATAACGTTGAATTTATTCGTTATTTCTTTGTGGAAATGCAATTTATGTTTCGTTTAAAATGTTGCTTCGGTAATATTGCCTTGCTTTTATTACCGAAACGTGATTTTTGTTTTACATTTTGAAACAAATGTACGAGAAGAATTTAACGACTGTATTTAAAGAAAATATTATAATGTTTGACTATGCTAAGACGATTCGGCAGAAACGTCAACTTTTGTAGCTGAGTTTTTTTCGCGAGTTTCAACTTTTCTTTTAGATCACAATTTTATTACCGAATCTACGTTTATAGTTATATACGCGAAACGCGAAGATTCTTCCGATGAATTTTCGAAAAACGATTATGTCTGTTAATTTTTCTTTCGCGTGACACTTGAATTTTGCAACGTATCAAGGTTAATACTTTAGCGTTAGAAACCATCGAAACGATGAACAGTTTAACGAAAGGAATCGGAAAAAATTTGTTAAATCACTCCGCTTATATCTTTGTCATATTTCCACAAAAAAATTTTAACGCGAGCACTGCTATACGGCTATCAACGCAAACGTCACGAAAAAGATATCGATTTTTCATGTTAAAACACAAATTTCAACATTTTCTGAACGGAATTTTATCAAGGTATTCGAGAACACCGATTCGAGTACGCCCGACACGAGAGATATCGATTTATCACTGTTCGAACTTTACTTTACCGCACTTCACGTTCAAGAACATTCGCGACGGAACACGAATTGAGCACAGACACGTCTTTCAGCTACTGTCAATCTTCGAACGAGCCATAGCGATCGATTTTTCGGGACCAGCTCCGAGAAAGTGACCGCGCGATCGACACCAGACGTCGAGAAAGACGTCAACGAAATTCGTCTTCAGACACCAGGATCACGTCGAACTTCACCACAATCTCTCCTCGAAATGGCCACGAGCTCGTCGAGTCTGTCAGTGTCACGGGCACGGTCCGCGACCTTTTCAGCTCGCACTAGTTCATTCATAATCATCACTCGATGCAACTTGCTATCGCGACACGGCAATCCACGATCAACCACATCACCACGGGACCGAACGAACAAAAAAAAAACATAAGAAAAAGAAGAGAAAGAGCAGAAAACAAAGTATAACAAAGACTACTGCACTGTTAACCCGTACAGAGACGAAAGATAGCGATCCTGGGTCTGATGGACGTCTGATCAGCGCGAAAATCAACCACGGAATTAGTCCCGTCGCCGAGCGGCGAATTAGAACATACTCGATAAAAAAAATGTTCATACGTACGTATATACGTGTCTTTATATATGTATCTACATATACACGGATATATAATAGAGGCATATAACAGACGTATGCACGTACATAGATATTTAAAAGAATATTCCGGGCGAAATGTACCTGTGTTGCTTGAGGTTATCCTGTCGCTTGAAGGACTTTCCGCAGACCTCACAGGTGAAGGTCACGTCGTCCTTATGGCTGCGCTCGTGGATCATGAGGTTGTAGGGCTTCGTGAAGCGCCGCTGGCAGTACTTGCAGACGAACTCTACCGTGCACTTGGCGCGCATCTTCTGCCGGCGGCCGAACTCCCTGCCGTGCCCCTCTGTCTCCATCGGCATTATCGCGAACATCCTTATAAATTCCCACCGCTCCTTCTCTTGGTCGACTCTCTGTCTCCTTTCCCTCTACCTCCTCTCTCGCGGTCCTGCTAACGCCTCGAGTCACTCCCTCCACCAGGTTACAAGCCTATAACGGCGTCTCTGTCCCTCTTGTCCCGACAAGGGGCACGTTTTCTCTCTTTCACCGAGCTTCCTCTCTCCTTTTGGTCCCTCTCTCACGATGCTCTCTCGGTGTCGCTCTTCTCCTCCTGCGCAAACCTAGTCCCGACCGGCTAACTCCTGCGAGTGAGATCACTCGGCCTGTACCTCCTCGCGGGAACACGCTCTCTCTCTCTCTCTCTCTCTCTTCTTTTTTTCGTTCTCCTTCTTTTTCTCTCCTAGCTCTCTCTACCTGCGGGAAATAAAGGAGCAATGATTTTCGGATCGATTCCCGGAGACGCGACCGCTCGATCCGCGCTGCATGGCAACGATTAGGTACCAGAATGGTACCTAAAACCCGGCGCGGACAAGCGACGCGACGTCGTTGCGATTTTAAAACGGCGACGCTTTGCGGCTCGGCAAGATCGTATTTTTAATAGTACAACGCAGACGAGCGTGCGATCCCACCGTTGGCAATGCGCAGACGCACGTCGTCACCGCTGCGAAATCGCAATCGCATCGCTCTTTTGTATCGAGGTTTGAGGATTTCTCATAGAAATGAGAAATAGTCGTAACGATTGCAAAGCAGATACTTCTATGCAACCGAAGATTCCTAACGGACGTGTACTCGAACGAGAAATATTCTCAACGAAAATTTCGCATTTTTACGTGATTCCAATTTACGGAATTTTGATGTTGCTGATCGTGCAGCGAAAGATCGACGGAAATAAAAAATTCGTAAGATGGAGATTGGTCCACCGAATGCGTTGGTGGTATTGCATCATTAGATATACGAACAGGCCAAATTATATCGGTGATGTGGTGCGATTCGACGAGTTTAGCTGTGATGCAAGCGATCGACGCGCCGTCGATTTCGCAGTAGTAACGCTGTATGATTCGACAGGCACATGGGTATTTTCCACGAAGAACGTTAGGAAGAGGTTGCTCGAAGGTACTTTGGATAGGGTAGGGGCATCTTGAAAGAATCGCTCTTTACCGAGATACGTAGTTTTGCACGGAATCGGGCTTAGAAAGTTACCTCGAACAAGTAGTGATAGTAAATGATTACTTGTACAGTCTCCGAGATGAGGCCCGAAGCAATCGAGTAACTTACGAGTATGGGATTAATGGAGCATACGGTGCCATCTCCTTGGACACGATTTGATCTCGTTGATCCATGAAAATCATAATTTTGCCTGTAGATTGAATACGAAGATGGTTGAAGAATCAAGCGAAGGGAAATGAACGCAAAGATGCGTCGACTTTCGAACGAACAAGATAGAAACTCCACTATCCTGGACGTGCTGTCCTTAGAACGCTAACAGATTTTTGCACGAAAGATTGACACGTGGAAACGCGAATCCTTTTGCGTGAAAACTTGAGAAAGAAGTACTATGTTTCCCAACATTTCATCCCGTAGAAACTGGTTTCAAAACTTACAACTCGCATAATTAAATCAATTCTGTTGTACAAACTACGGCCTGCAAATGGCTTTATCGCTAGAAACGGCAAGACTGTCAACGTCGCCGGCTGTCCATCGGGTCCTTCGCTCTTCGAAGTCCGCTGTCCGACTAGTTACGGAGGAGTGGAAGAAGGGGTGTTCGGAAGTAACGAAGCAAGTTAAAAACGAACGCAACGCCGGAGGAAGCTTATTGCTCGGCGAGTCGTCGAAAAGAGAGGTCCCGCGGAGTGGAGAGGCAGCAATAAAAAAGGCCCCCGGGGTCTGATCGCGGGGTCCGCCGCGGCCATTGTGCAGGAGCCACGTCCGGTGCTACTGGTAGCACAAGGTAAGCACACGGCGCACGCTCGAATAAAGTGGCGTGTCCGAATGAGTAATAAGCGTGGCTGGGCGTATCCCGGTTGGTTAGGCTGCCTAACGGCGGTGGGGCCTAATCGGAGCTGCGTGTTACGCACGAATCTGCTCTACCCGCTTTTTGCTTTCCGCCTCTCCGTTTCGTTTCAGGCGAACCGCCAGATCGGAGCGCGCATCCGTGATTCGTCTATTCGAGATTGCGTATAGGCGAAGAATTTCATTTATTCTCACAAAAATGTCGCCCTTAACTCACATATGCTTCGACGTTTCTCTCTTACGATATCTCTTAATATTTCTCTGCTATTTGGAGTTTGAATCAAACGTATTTTACGCTCGGCTTATCGCCAATTCGTAACATCGCTGATTCGTGGCTATGACGTGAAATTTACGCGATTCTGAATCGAAAAAGGGAAAGTTTATTCCTGGAATTTACTGTTATTTACGCCACCTACTTTTGGTTTAACATCGGTGTTATATGGCAAAGGGTTGATCGTCGGTTCACTGGTGTTTCTCCAGCGTCTTCTTCTACTATCACGATGTGTTTCTATAAATGCAATCGCGTTATATTTCAGTATACTTTAAACGAATGTTGAAGTTTTATCGAAAATAATAGAGTAGAATGGCAGTCTCGATCGAAGAGGGTCTCGTTAAGTAGAATAGTCCGATCGATAGTTCGTTCCTGACTTTTCTGTATAGTCTACCTTGTTCGTCCTTTTCTATCGTCGCTGCTAGATTATCATTCTGACATTCCACGGTATTGACTTTAATTTCTAACATTCGGAGCAACACAAATTTTTCTTGCACTTGCAGATTATTTTAACGTCGATCTTCTGAATCAAAACAATTATACCGACTTCCTTTTTTCTACTTTCCTTCCGAATTCTTCCGATATCTATCGGAAAACGAAGATTCTTATTTTGAAATCTCTAGAAATTTCTACGCTGGATCAATCGCGTTACTCGATATTAATTTTACCAGAAGCAATCATCCGGCACAATGTCGAAGCTCGTGTCAATAGTCAAGTTCGTACATACGCCTGTCGTAATCAAGAGGTCAAAGCTAATGTATGATAATGTATGATAATAGGATGTATATGGAAGCTCGTAGTTATGATCGCGTAGTACGTCGGAGGTATCTGCGAATGAACATACCCACGCAAATTATGTAGCCATATAGAGGTGAATTTTACGTTATCGACAAACGATCTTCGTTTACCTTGGGAAATACGTAAGAAAAGTGAGCAGAATGTCATTTATTCTTATTCCGTCTGATCTCGGATGTTTTTTCCACTGGCCGTTTCTCTAAATTGGAAAATATCAAGCGTGTACGCTCGAAGGTTGAGAATACCGGTATAGCTTTTATGGACAGGGTCCTTCGCGCGGTCACGACACTGTCATCGTAAAATACGATTTCGATTCATCGTAAGGAATAATGGAGTTGTTTAGGGGGCTGTGAGGAGAATAAAATCATAGCGTTAAACCGGGCAACTGAGATTTCTTAATCCTGTTAGACACGCGTGCTGCAATTCGATCAGGCTGTCGCGTTCTAAGAACACCGATGCTAACGCGTGTTTCACTCGTGAACACGGGCACGTCCCACGAAAGTTAAAGCGTACTTGTCATCCGCCGAAAGTTATCGTTTCGGATCGGTCGTGGAAACGTGGTCGTGATTCGCATGGATATGCGACTGCTTCTTTTCGGCGGGAAAATTACGCTTCTTAGGTAGCCACGAGTCTATCGCGCAGATTTCTAAGTATGTAGTGTTAGATCGTATGGAATGGCCGACTTTTCGACTAAATACTACGTTGTTTAGAAACAATGCCACCATTTAACCATGCTCGTTGAATTTTCACGCTATAATCTCTCGCCATCGTCTTACAGTCAGAGACTATTCTGAGAACCCGTTCAAATCCCATTCGTCCTACATCTATCTCAGAAGACAGTCGTTTCAATCGACTCTGATAACCATAATCGCTACTTAACCCCTCCTAATACCGGCACAAACCTTGCAAGTATTTCCCATTGACCGTCAGAAGCACCTAATCCGCTTAAAACTCAAATTAGGTCAAGCTGCGCTAATGGCGCGGAATTTTCCACGTCGCTTTCGTAACGAGTCATTGACCTTACAAGAGCAACTGGATTGTCAATCGTAGCTGCAATATTCCAGTTACGAAGATTCATACCGATTAACCCTTTGTCCAACGGTCAACGTGAAATATTCCACCCCCAAGGAACTGACAACGAGCTGGAGGGTTGTTCTCGGCTCTGGCGATCTCATTCCTCCGACAGAAGCGTTCTTTCGGAATGGAAAGGGATTGCCTCGCGACTGTCGACGAAGACAAGAGGTTCCCGCGTTTACGCTCGGTCCCTCGCGAGCAAAAGGACGGAGGGCACGGATGAAGAGGCAGCCAATCAAAGAGAGGACGGAGTGGAGCCAACCAAGAAGCTCGCCTCGACGTGCGTGCACCCGTTCTCGTATGTATAGAGGAATAAAGAAGGGAGCAGTAGCCTTCGTTCGTTCGTCGGTAGCCAACCAAAGAGAAGCTGCTACTGTGCACCGCCCTACCGCCGACTACCGGTTTTCGGCCAGTCGCTACCGAACCTCCAGAGAAATCCACCAAGCGGAACCACACCCTCCTCCTCTGGATCGACGTGGTACCCTGGTACTGGATCAACGTGCAAGGGCTTGTCCGTCTTGGAAGGGCGATTCCTTATTACAATTCTTCCCTGGCATCCAATAGGAAGGGAAATGCCGAGGCGATCGATGGCGAAGCTTTTGGGACGTTGGATCGATCGAAGGGTCGACCCTTTTGCGGTCAACCAGATCGTACTCAGCGACTTAGCTTTGAAAGTTGTTGGCTCATTATCGAGTTAGTTGGATATAGTTTGATCAAGGGGGTTGAGAATGTTTGCGAGGGTGAATGATCGAAAGAACGCGAGATGTGAATGGCGAGATTCCTATCGTTGATAGAAATTTTCGATAAAAATTTTGAGAGAAAGGGTCGATCGCGAGATTTATAACGACGAGGGATCGAGAAATTAAGTATTTGGAAAATGTCAAGGGTATATCCTGGATTAAGACTATCGTCCGGATATTATAATTCAATCAGAGCACGCGGGACAACGAATTTGAACCTAAGCCACCAGTGGTTACGTTTCGAATCAATCACGTTCCTCCAAACATAAAAAAAAAAAAACTATTACACCAATGGCACTGGTTTGAGAGCGTTCGACGAATAAAAGATTCGGTACAGCGTAGCCTGGTAGCCAATCAAAATGAACCAGCTACCGTGTACCGCCCTGTGGCACGCTACCGGTTTTGGGCCAGTCACCACGAAGACTCGAGAGACATCAACGAATGTGGACCACACCTTTTCCCGCCCGCGCGATTCCAAGTGCAATGAAGCGCGAACCCACAGTCACGAATATTAATTCGATAATAATGAAAATAAAAACAAATTATACGAGAAAAGAAATTACAGATAGTTAAAAATATTCCAATTTTAGGGCTTGTAGGATAAAAGATATTCTGTAAAAAGACCAAACAGTATCAAACTATTACGGTAAATAATGTAAACAACGAAGATGGAAAGGTGTCATCGGTGAATTTTCATCGTATCGCGCGAGAGCAAACTGTCACGAGCAAGAGGAGGCCGTGACCAAGAAAGAAAGTGACGAAAGACGCACTTACCGGTCGAAGTAGAAAGCACACGCTTCGTAGTTCCCTCTGAGGACGCGATGTTTGCCGGACTTCTGGTCAAATAAACGTCCCTTTGAAATTTCTTTGGAACTGCTCAGCGAATATGCGTGCGTTTGTTATCCGCGTAGGGGAACGAGGGAGTGTGAGAAAGAAAGGGAAGAGAATCCTTGAAAACTGGTTGGAGACGTTGAGATTCTCTATTGGATTCTCTATCGAACGTGTGTCGGGATGCTGTCTTCCGGGCTGACAGGTCTGGACCGTTTGGGTGCGCGGCGTCGACTGAAGCTCCGTTTGCCCGCTCGGTTCGCTGGTAGCCCGAATAGGTAGGCACACCAGAAGACGGTAGGATGCCGTGTGTAACCGCCAAAGGTCTCCTTCGTCGTCGTCGTCTCGCTTCTTCTGGTTGGAGGACCGGGAGACACCTCCCTACCGAACCAACTCACCGATGCCCACCAGTTGTGTCGTTTCGTTCGTGTGAGCCTCTCTTGATTCTACCAGAAACGCTTCAGGATCTTCCTTCCTTGAACAACGCTGCCACTACTAGTAGTAGTAGGACTATAAAAGTAGTAGTAGTAGTAGGAGTAGTAGTAGTAGTAGTAGTAGTAGTAGTAGTAGTAATAGTAGTGGTGGTAGTGAAGAGAAACGTAGAAGAGGAGGTAAGGATCGAAGGATCGCGGAGGAGGAACGGGAGCAGAAGAAGGAAAAGGAAGAGAGGGCTAAACGAAGAGGAAGACGCGTTTCTTATCCTCGGAACTTGTCTCTCTTTCCTTCTGGTGTCCTTGTCTGACCAGTCGCCGAATAGCAGCGTGGTTATTCACAAATCCTTCGACGACGCGGCTTCCTGAGCTCCTGGGATAGTGGTCATCCGCCCTCCCCTTGCTCCAACTGTTCCTCAAGTTGCTCCCTCTCTTCCACGATCCCTTCCACCGGGGTCCGATAGGACCGCCCTCGTAACCGTTGGATCAGAGAGCATCCCTCTTCGCCCACGCGAGAGACCCTTTTCGAAACGGTCTTCCCACTCTTCGAAGAATACCGGCCAAGAGTTCTTTCGTTTTCGCCCTCTCTCTGCATGCCTGCCCCCCGCGGGGGCGGTAGCTAGGCCAGGGTACAAAGGAGGTAGCGGCGCTGGCCGAGCCACCGCGACTATTACCCATTTACCGATCTCTCTGATTTTCGTCTCCAACCGCGAAAATTTGTTTCCCGTTTCGGCGAAAAGAGTTTAGCCTTAGGAGGTAAGGAAATTCGGCTGGAACGCGGCGCGAAACACCGAAAGACAGTGCACCGGTGTACATGTCACAGCTATGGACCTGTCGCCTTTGTCGTGGAACAGCGGCCAAAACGAGTTCGCGTCGTGTGTCAATCTGCTCGCCCACGCGAAAAAGCGGATCAGCTGGAATCGGTTCCTGGAAGAGGATCCGCGGCAGCGGTGATCTCTTTGTCTCTATCGAGGCCTCTCTCGAGGCCAGAAAGAGTGACGCTGACGAAGGTGTGGGAGGAAGCGGAGGTGGAAGGAGCGTGCAAGAACGAAGAGCGGGGGCTGACGCGATGCCGCGGGGGTTCCCAGGGCACGTGGGAAATGCACAGTAGTCGATGTCAATCCCCCCACCAGCCGGCGGCCAGCGTGGGTCCTGTCGGTCCCCGTCGGGCCCCACTACGGCCCACTGCGGACCCGGAGAGCCATCGCCAGCGTACAGGGTACCGCCCAGCGAGATCTCGCGGTATCGCTTCATTGGACGATTCAATGGGCTATCGCCTCCTTCGCGAGCCACCAGGATGATCGAGTGGTGGAAAAATTCCACGGGAAAGGCTGGCGGAACGCGTGGAAGAAGGAGCGACCGAAGAAGACCAGTGAGCGATCGGCAACAAAGAGAACGCCGACGTACCGCTCGGAATCCGATTGTAGCCACCGGGCAGCGTCTCCACGCCGGTTCGGACCGATCTAGCCGAAGATGAAGACGACAACGATGACGGGGAAAAGACGTTTCCAAGGGCTCTGTCCGACCCAACTTCTTCACCGCGTCTGATCTCTTCGATAGGAATATTTAGGGAAGCAAAATAAAAACCGGCATCCGCGAGCAAAGGATTAGGTTTCTTCGAGATTTCCCTCGCAGATACGCGGAGAAATCGATGACAGCAATTCCGATGCTGACACAGCTAGAAATTTATGGAAATTTATGACAGCCACTGGGCTACAGCCTGGATGAAAAACGGTGACGAAGGCGATCGCTTCGGCCACTGTTATTCGCGCGATTGTCATTAATTCCGTCGATGGATTCTTTGAGAAATTTGAGAAATTCGAATCCTATTACCGAATTCCTTCGAAGATCGAGCAGGGTATGTTAGAAAATAGATAAAGCGCGGCTGAATTGACTTTTGCCCGTTATCGCCTGTCATTCGGATTGCCAATCCGTTGGACGTCTCTTTTCATTACTCTTATTTGAGAATTTCCATAAATTTGCAAGTATTAAATCGCAAATTGCATCGTACGAGTTCTAGGATCAAAGGTATTATATCGTCGATATTATACAAAGATGCTGAGAACCATGAAATATTGAAAATGTTATCGATTGTCTGAGGACACTCTTAGATAACAAATTCCGCAACTGTCGTAATCGTTCTCACACAGATTGCTAATTTATGTGGGTCTTTGTGAAATTTGCTGTCAAGCAAAATGTCTGATATTGCGAGTAAGCTGTAGATATATCGGAGGAATATTTCAGCAACAAAATTGAAAAATTCAACTCCAAATAGACAAAGAGCAGCTTTCCTGAATAGATCTGTTTCCTTTGTAATTAATCTAACGATCAAATGAATGGTCCCCAAATCGAAAAATTCTTTTCCCAAGCGTATACTTACGAGGAGACGGCGAACGAAGTTGACCGAAATACGTCTTGCTATTTCTTGCCGTTTCCTTGTCAATTAACGACCGTATGAGTTACGAAAAGTTAGTAGAACCGAGATAGAACAGTTCCATAAAACTTTAACCGACCGAAGGGTAAAACGGAAGTTGTTAATAAAATCCTGGTCGTAACGAAG
This sequence comes from Bombus affinis, assembly GCF_024516045.1. Taxonomy (NCBI): domain Eukaryota; kingdom Metazoa; phylum Arthropoda; class Insecta; order Hymenoptera; family Apidae; genus Bombus; species Bombus affinis. Next base: position 11,222,517 of record NC_066355.1, on the reverse strand, counting down.
GGAAGTAACAAATATTTTAAATCCCATAGAACGAAAACACGTTCAGATAAAAGAAACGAGAAGAATGCGTTGACCGACAAAATTGACAGGCGACAAACCTGTGATAAGGATGTTTACGGAGGACGTATTACCGAAAACTATGCAAACATCGATCTCGAAGATAACGTCTTGGGCTTTTGATTTCCTGTACCGAGTTCAAAGAAGTATCCGGAGAAACTGAAAAATTGATCGTATATGCAAAGTCGATATATATCATCAAGTAACCTGATTTTTATTTGACTTTTAACGTTTTATTTAACCTGAACTTTTCTGCGATTAATCACAATCCGGTAAAGAGTTTGAAAAGCTTCGTAAGCTCGATAAATATCCTCGATCTAATCTTAATATTAGTAACAAAACTTGGCGAAGCTATCTTTAAAATCTTACATTTTTCGATTTAATAAGTTTCTCTCCTTTCGAATCGTGTCGTATTGTATATTCTTCTGCAACAGCCGCGAACTAACGTAAAATGGGTTTAATGATACGTTGCAATAAATTAGTCTAGAAACACAAACGTAGTTAGAGAAAGTAAAATATGTATTAACAACAAGCAATTTGAAGCAACGCGTTAATGATTTCTGCTAGAGGAAAGTAATTCCATGATCGTCGGACGCTGTTTGTTCGAATCTTTTCGCTTGTTTGCGCAACGGTGATCCCTTGTACATTTCGTAATGAGAAATTTAGAAAGACGGCGTACGACTTGCGTGTCATTAGCGGTGGGATGACGCGCGTTACGTAAAGTTAAAATCAACTAGATGACTTAGGCTGGGTTATACACGAACTTTACCTGGTTTCAATGGACAGTAGAATAGGCCGCTGATCGGACCAAGCGTAAGTAGAACGAGCATTCGCGATGTACGGCGGAAAGATGTAAGAAGAGAGAAATATTTTATCGTATCAGGGCCTTTATATTATCGCTTTCGAAGGAATATTTCTCCTGTTACACTAGACTTTTGCGCTTAATTTATGTACGTGGTAATCCTCGGTACGATAGGCCGAGTAAATCTACTTGCTGCTGCCAAACTAAATGAATCCCGTTTAGTGGTTCGATTTGAACGTCTCTATCTGATTATTCGTGCCATTTATTAACTCCGCTAAAGGCTAATACGATTGTCGAAAGAGTAATAATAAATATATTTCATAAATTATTCCAGCTGGAGTTAAATATAAACTTTCTTCGCGTATTGCTTCAATTCCACGATGGCAGACGATCGTCGTAACGATAGGATGGAAGAAAGATACTGAAAATTGACGGTATCTAACACGTAGTGCAGTAAGGAAGTAAGACAGCACCTAATGTTACTTCTGGAAGCATAGTGTCTCGTATTCCATCGCGTTGTCGTAACAACTGTCGACTTGGGAAAAAAAGGAACGGAATATCGAGCTCGATGAACGTTTCGGAGTAACGCGTATTCGGTAAGCGGGGATAGATCACAGAGAGACCGCCGTGTTGGCGCAGGAAACGGAAACTGGCGGAAACAAAGGCCGGGCAAACAGACGGCATCCCATGGGGAATGTTACCAGGGCAAATAGCGCGCGTCCTCGCTATCGGCCCGGTCCGCGACAAATATTGTCACGTTCTTCTGGCACCAAGGGAAAAAGGTACTACGTGGTACATACCACGGCTCGTTTTCGACCTACGGGTCCCGTAGGCCGATAGATTAGGTCCTAGCCACACGATACCGTGAACGCCATCACCTTCGCCCGTGGGCAGAGATAACGAGGAACGATCGAGACAGGTCCACGTCGAATTAGCAGGTAGGTCCCGAGCTTCAGCATCGACGAGGGTCTGGGGCTGGCTGCTACGCGCCCCAAACCTTTTTTTTCGGCCCTCCACGGATGTAGATGTTAGTGATAATATATAATCAGAGCGTGCACTTCAGTTTAGCGTATGATTACAGGCTAAGCCCAATTAATCTTCCCCGATATTACTCGCTATTGCTTAATGATATCGCTCGCGTTCAAAGTCGAATCGTTCGACAGCCACGTGTGAATTTTTATGCAAAGAGACCAGATCTCGATGGGACTTTCTCCGAGAAGAAGTTTTCGATGCTTTCGAAATCGTCTCGCTCGTGTGAATTTCCTTGAGGCTTAAATTGGATCGTATCTAGTCGATGTCCACCTGATGAAACGTCGCTTCTCTTCGGTTTCAATTTCACGGCTCGATATCGCTCGTTACGTTTCCATCTATTCCAGAGAATCGCCCTTTCTTCGCTATCTTCGATCTTTCTATATCCGCCTATTCGAAGGTCGAACAGTCAAGAGATAATTAAGCAAGGAATTAATATTACATATTCTAGCAACTGCCTGGCAATGTAAACATTATTAAGTAAAATCCTTCGAAAGCATGGATCGATCGTCGTGAACGAAGAAGGGATCGGCCAGCGGAGGATTTTTTAGGCCACCCAGTCCGCGAAGCAGCCTGATATGTCTGAAAACGTTGTCAGACACGACGATAATAAGTGTCTCCCAGAATGGCGGCTACATCAAAGCTCCAGTCGCGTTGTTGGGTCGGCGCGAAGTCGCGAGTCGCAGATACGCAGACGCACCCAATGGCAACGCGTCTGTATGCATACGTCTCTGCTTCGTCTGCCTAATGGTTCTTTCACAATTGGTCGTTTCGCAATCGCGTGAATCCTTTTTACCGCCATGCGATTTCTCGGTGGAAAACTCGCGCGATCCATTTGTACGCGCCTACCCGCCACTCTGCTCGCGATTGATAACGAACAGTGGATGGATTAGGCTCATGGTCGATGCTTTCGTATTCGTATTCGTATTCTTATTATTTTTTTAAAAGAAACGAGAGAACTTGTGATTATTTATACGAGGCATTCGGAACTATCCGGATGGTGGTACCGGATTTTGGTTCGGAGCAAGCGACATTTTAGTCGTTTTCGAGTTAAAGACAGAAATTGTTAGTTAGTCGTAACACTGAAAATTATTATATTCTTTAGATTTTCAACCATTTTGTGTATCTTACTCGATCTTCGTCTAAACGATTCGCCATATTCTTCGCAACGATGTATCGATAAAATATAAACTTTTGCATAAAATTAAATAGCAATTTACGTGAGATATAATGAGATTCAGAATACGATCTTTTACGTGCCAATTTGTACTCTAACTTGCTGGAAAGTATCGCAATTGCCACGGTTGCGTAAAAAACGAAGAAGCGTGGTTTTGCAAAGCGTGAAAAATTGTAAATTTCAAATAGTTCGGAGTAAGAAATATAAATCGTCGAACCTTTACGAGTTCAAGCACGCACAAAGTGGAAATTTTATCCTAAATCGATCTATAAATAGATCGGCGAAATAAGGAAGCTCCGTTCATAGAATTCTGTGTTTTACTAATATCGGTAACGTCGTTCTTCCACACACGCGCGCACACACACTCACAGATTATGTACTTTGTATTTTTACTCCACCGTCGGACGTTAACAAAGTACAATTCCATAATTGCGGCACTTTATTGTCCATCGTTATCAGTTGCACTCGTTAACAACTTAGATAAAGAGATTAGTTTCAAAATGCTCGCTGATAATCAAAATAGAACGCAACAGTTGAATCGTGTTGCGCGTTTTATCGAGACTCTATTAAAAGTTCTCAAAAGTAATTTTTACCTCTGCCGTACACACATTTCCAATTAAACTATATTACTAACGATAGATAAATGTTAGTTTCTTTATCGTTCAGTTGTAACATCTGCGTAACTCGAACTCGTTGCTCTACTATTTTCTAAGCTCGAGCTTATTCATTCGTATTTTGCATATGATCTCTATCGATCCTTTGATCGTTGCGCAGAAATTGTCGAATTAAATTATTCCCGAATATCGAAATATCCATCCCAAAACATTATACGCTGACACATCTCGCAAACGATAGGGAGATATTTCCGGAGCGTAAAATTTCTCGATTGGTGGCGAAGAATTCGATTTACGTCGCTGTGAACGACGCTTAATCGAGAGCCTACGGAAAGGTACCACGAACAGTTCGCTCGCATAATGGGCATAGGGCGAACCCAAGAAGAATCGTGGACCAAAGCCGCACCTTGTGCTGGCCACGTAAGTATGCGACGTGCACACGTTATAATGCTACGCCCGCGAACGTACGAGGGAACTAAGGTTATTGCGACCACCGTGGCGCTCGATAGAGCTTTCACCTACGATCCTCCTCCACCCTCGTCTCGTTCATCGATTTTATTCCGGAATTCGATCGTTCCGCGAGCCGATCATCCTTCGTCCGAATTTCGACAACGATAAAGGGAACGCGATGCGACGATTATTCTTCGCGTTCCATGCATCGTCTTTCTTCTATCGTACGAATAATTCGACTCGAAGCTATTCAACGTTTAATTTGTCCATGTCAGTCGCATCGTAATACCTATGACCGTAATTGACTGTGAATTGGAACGCGTAGGAGCGTAAAGGCAAGCGTGCGCGTCTTGTGACTTTTCCAACGAAGATTTCACCATGCAAATTTCGCCGAAGCGCTTCGAAGGCAGATAAGAAGCCCAGGTGTGTCTTTTGTTTGCTGATCGAAGGAATACTTTTGTCAGGCCGCCAAGATATCGTCAAAGTTTATAACTCAGCTACGCGTCTCTTGACTTTTATTTTCGCTGTCCGAAATATTCGTCGACATACGATCGCTTCTTATTAGAAACTAAAATCGATTTACCAAACGACTCGCATCGTTCTAAAGACGATGGCTGTGGTGCGAGAAAAACCAAAGGTTTGACAATGCTGTTTACCTTCGGCGTCCGGCGATGTTTCCCGTTGGCGTGTCACTTTCCCGCAGACGCTAGACGCTGCGTTTGCGTTTCGATATTTGAGCGCGCATCGATCTCTCGGCAAACGCGGTTTCTTCGTGACTTGCTCCGCGAGGTAAATCTGGTTTCCGCGAGAACACGACCACGCGTTCGATGATTCGCCGACCAGCCACGGTACGCGAGTCCTACGCGACATAATGAAACTTGTCGCGTGAGATTCTTCCGCACGCTCCGACAGAGCGTTTATTGGATGCTGGAATGCTAGATACTGCGACTTTTATGTTCTTTATGACGCGCAGCGTGAATACCAGCGAATCGCGTGGACATCGTAGCTAGCTAGCTCTAACATCGTTTGTTACGTAAAAGCAATTTTACGATTCGTCGTACCGTCGATCAATCTCGTATTTCCAAAATTATCTTTACGTTTGCAGTTAAATACGTGTTTCTTCGCCCCCTTCGCAGTTTCAAAAGTATCGCTCGTCGTAATATTACGGTAACGAGAACGTTAAACATCGCTCGCCGCGATAACCGCTCTTTTACTTTTCTCAAAACTTGAAAAACGTCTTAGTTCTGGGAAACGGAGGACGTGGAAAAATGTCTTCCGCGTCGACAAAAGTTACTTCGATTCATATGCGTAAGTAAAATCGCTCTTCGACGGAAAAGTTGCGTTACGCGAGGCCTAAGAACAAAGATACACATTGAGAGAGGCGATCGAGTGCTCGCACCCCGTGTAATCTCCATCCCCGGGTTTCGGATGTGGGTTTACGGCGTTTCGGGAACGAGCCGTTCAATCTTCGCCGCGAACCATAAAACGCGCGGCGCGAGACGTGCGGACGGTAGTGTATATTGCCGTGCATTTAGCTCGTCGCGCGCGCCGCTGACAGAAGAGGGATTTGCCTTCGCCGCTTTACCGGATTTACCGAGACACCTCGTGAAACACGCCCATGTTTGACTTCAGCTTTTGAGCGATGCCGAAATTTTCACAGGAACTCACCGCCATGTGTCACGGGGCAAGAAAAAGAAAGGAAGAGAGAGAAATGAAGAGGGAGAAAGAGGGGAATCTACAGACCCGGCCAACGATGCAAGACTTATCACGCGCCGTAGAACGACGTGCCGACGCACAGAATAGATTGTTTGTCGATTTTTAGTGACCTCGCGCGCTATAAAGCCGACCGCTCGTAAAACCGAGTTGCGTTTGCCAAGCTTCGTCTCGACGTATGCTTTTTGCTACGCGCGCACGGTCATCTCTATCGAACGCAGTTTTAACCATTTCTTAATTGCGCTGCATTGTTTTTTCCAGCGATCGGTGCTAAAATTATCAGAGTGGTTAGACAGTCTCGTAGAAGTTACGTAGATTTACAACGACGCGGGTTTCCCGATCCAACATGATTTCTCGTAATTCTCGTATTTCCTGTGTACTTTTCGGTTTTTCCTTCGTTTCGAATTTTCATGGTATATTTCTGTGCTTTTGTTCGTCGTTGATTCTCGTGTCGTCGAGCGATGCGTACGAGTAACGCGAAGACGTAGATATTCCCGTTTCCGCTGCGTACAGCTGTATTTGCTTCTTCGAGAGAATTTAAGTCCTTGTTTCGAAAGAGTTCAGATAGACTTTCTTAGAAGCGTGACACGTATCGTACTTTCGGTTAGACGCTGAGATTTTCTATCAGAGTCGCACGCTTGTGTAACAATACGGCGGAGTTGCGAGATCGTACTTTCATGATTTGCCGCATTTATGTTAGACGCGTGAATTTTTGGATGTCGGGTACACCGAAGGTAAGTGAAACAAATGAAATATACCAAGATGGACTACGGTCGGTAAGGCGAGCGTTCGTTGCATAACCTACATCCGATACAAGGAGCTATCCTTATATTATCTACGCGCAAGATGTTAGGGATTAAACGACGAACAGGGTAGACTTACTTATCGTCTTTTTCCGAAATACCGATCGCGCAAAAGATCGAAGGTTTCTGTAATCGCCCAAGTTGCTAATGTATTGCAACTTATCCGTTATATCTTCTCTACGATAGACCTGTGTAGTTAATGTTTCTTTTTTAAGAAAAGATCGCGTAAGGTGCATCAGCAGTCGATCAAGTAGCTTCGGTTGATCAAAAATTGATCGATGGTAATAAAGTGCTTGAATTAGGTCTAGTTTATTCTCTTCGATAAAATTTACTAACAGTCGGTAAAATATCTTCAACCAGTCACGAATGTATCAACGGTGATATAGTTATTACTCTATTATTTTTAAAATACGCATTTAATCTTTAGAAGCGCGCGTATAATTTGCAACATCGATAGAAATTACAATATAGAATATTGTTTTTGTGTGGAATATTTGCTCGTTCAAATCTAGGAGATTGTCAAATACCGCGAAGAAGGATATGCGAGTGAATGTTTTTGATATCTTTTATTTCGTTTTTCTTAATATAATTTACAAACTTACTTAACTCTCGTATAAATCTAAAAATATAGATGCTCGTGCATGGCGTAAATTAATAACATAGAAAATAACAGGAGACTTAAACCATCCGCGAATTTCTAGTTCATTCGGCGGAACAGAGCTCGTTGTACATAGTACATTGTACATTTCCATATATCACTATACAGTAGGTATATTAAAAAATAGTACAAAATATTTTAATTCTTTTGTTTCGCACTTTCTCCCTCTCGCTTTCTCTCACACACTCATACGCAAACGCATTCTTTCCTTTCCCATCACTTTCGCGCTTATACACATAGGCCTAGGAATTTCATTCCTATTTTAACGCGTACTTCGAAATAGAAATTACAACGTTGTATGATAGCTTTCATTTCGTACGGTTTATATAATCGTCTTCCACTTCTCGACGAGCTGCTTCTCCAGATTTTCATCGTACAATGCGGCAGAAATATCGTTAAGTGTGTCGAAACATTTTCAGGCTTTTCGTAGGATAAATAATACAATAAAATAATACTCTCGATCTTTTCGAAGAAATACTTTTAATGCGTACTGCTTCGATCTTCTTTCAAATTCGTCCACCTAATAATTAAAACCAACAACTTCTTAAAAAAAAAAAAAAAAAAAAAAGGTACACTATCCACTCGATGAACAAGTGGCAAGTTAAAAAGGATGGCATCGTTCTCGGTGAGATACTGTTCGACTCGAAGAGCTGAACAACGGGCGGCGTTAAACGCCGAAAGAAGAAGCGAGCTCGACGAATAAATTCCACAGACGTTTCTTCTAGAAAAGAAACGCGTTTCGACCAGTAGTAAAACCGAAGGGGAGATCATCGTTGCGGTTAGACGGTGCATCTTCGGTCACAAAAGGACTCTTAATGATGCTCTCCACCGGTAGAATAGAAGAAAAAAAGGGGGGGGCGGTCTAGGGTCAGGAATATTTTTAGAAGAGAGCAGGTACCACCTAAACCAAGTAGCTTCGACACCCTATTGCACCTGTCACCTGTGGCAACGGTGGCACAGGTTCTTCCTGTGGCCGAAAAATTTGCATTATCCCCTCCTTGAGTCGTTGCAGACAATGAAGGCGTTTTACTATCCTCCCGTTTCGATCTTTATTTACGGCGTCTCCTTTATCTTTTTCTTCTTTTCTTTTCTTCACGGAGTTGGCAAGTATCACGAACGTCACGAGAACATCGCTTCTTTCTCCTAACGAGTGTACTCGAAGGCTCGTACTATCGTCAATTTTGGATCTTTCTTCTTTTGGAAAATTTCCGAACGTGACCGAAATATGGATAAATACGCGGATGAAACGTGGATGGAGAAAGTTGTAGAGATTTTTCGGTAAACGTGCCGAGGGAGACCGAAAGAATTCTCGACTACTTCGTTGCTTCTCGTCGTCCTTTGTACGATGCAAAATAAGGCACATTTTTTCACGTTGAAAATCGATATCGTGGTTGTAAGAAACGTCGACATCGGTCGAATAAATTTTTCTACCACTCGGCGAATAATCGGCAGAATATTCATCCGATATGACCGATAGAAAAAGTACGAAATTTATATTCGCAGCGTATAAAATAAAACTTTAGAGTCGATTAGTTGTTTCAAGATTAACTAGACTTCGCAGTTGTATGTACAAACGTCCTCTCGATGCACCGATACGATAAAATTTTGTCAATGTTAACGCTTCCAACCTCTGCACGTTGTACTTTTCTTAAGGTTTCTTTGTTTCTTCCCTTTCTTCTCCCTTATCGAATATAAAAATACAGCCATATATGTATATAACTACAGATAAAAACTTCATTCAATTGCCAACGCGACGTAAAATCGTATGGAAGAACGGTAAAAATATTGCCACGATTCGTCGTGATCGCTTTTCGATCACGTTTCAAAAAACAGATATTGTCATTTTCCTACAGCTGATGAAAATTCCAATAAAACGATTTCTTTGCAACTTTTTATAGTTCATCGTTGAATTAAAAATCAATCGCTCGATAAATTTCCAATCTTTTTCTAATATTTTCATATGTACAACAATTATAAATGCTCTTTTTATAAACGCTCTTCGTAACAATAATATATAATTAACGTGACATCTAATTATTATTATATTATCTACCAACTAATCTTTCTCCTAAGAAAAAGATATCGAGTACTTAACGTTTAACGTTTAACGATTAAGGTAATATAATGTCGATTTAATTTTGTAATAGAAAAAGATTATACAATTTATACATTGTTCGTTTAATGAACTAAAAAATACCACAGTCCGTAGCAATGGTTTCGCAATTATCGATCGAATCGAAGAAACAACACCATTCGATCGTCGTGACGATATTTCCACCGTTGTAAAACGATCTTCGTCATTTGGCATGTTTTATCCTTTTATACTACACAAAGGCTGGGAATCCAAATTGACGCGAGCTCGCTCGTAAGAAAAGTCTCGTAGCATTTTTTCAAGAACGACGTTTCTTTTGTCTTTCTAGAAAAAACGCCTTTTGACGTCTAGTTTCTGTATCGACCAGTATCGGTGGAAATCCACGTGTAAGAAATAGTAACCCGATATCCGTCGGAACATTCCACGGGAATATACTCGTTCCATGTATCGCGATAAAATCACCGCGATTACCCGAAACGAAATTAAATCATCGACGTACGAGCCTACGCCACTTGGACCACCCATGTAAAAGTCCTAACACGTAACATCCTCTTCCGCCGTATTCTTTACCATTCGGATACAGATATACTGCTTACAAAATACTCCATCGCTCGGATCATATCCGAACGGCGTCCATGACGATTCCATTCGTTTGCACCAATTAGTCCCCTTCCTCGAAATCCAATTTCACAGCAGACGATCATTTGGTATTCTCCGTTGCGACATTGTCCCTTCTACCGACGCATTATATCCGCTATAGTGAACCCCTGCCTGGCTGGGGCGGGTCTGGGTGGAGGTGGCGGCTGAGGGGTGGGTGCCCTGGGTGGTCGCGACACCTCTTCCTCTCGTTCTCTGTCGCGTTCTCTTTCTCTACTCTGTTCCATCTCTCGTTCTCGTTCCCTCTCGCGTTCCTGCAGCTCCAGCAGCACCCTCGACGGTCCGGGTGATCCGATTCTTCGTCTGTACGAGGTCAGAATCAACGGCGGTGGGGGTGGGAGCGCACCAGGAGGATTCTGTGTGACGGAGTGTCCGCCAGTTGCGCTGCTGGTTACCGTGGAGGACGGCTTCACGGCCGGAAGCAGGTCTCTTCTGATTTGGAGATGAGGTCTCTGAGGAAGGGTGGACGAGGAAGTTGGCGCTGGAGCCGGTTGCGGCGGTCCGGACGAGCTTTGAGAGGGATAGGAAGCGTTCGTCGTGGAAGTTGGCAAGGAGGAGTTGGTCGTAGACGCGGACGACGACGAGCCGGCATCCTGGCAGTCCTCTTCCGGGCTGTCGTCGTCTCTGAGAGCCTCCTCCAACGCTTCGGGAGGCACGTCGCCTACCGCGTGCGTCAACGCGTGCCTCCTCAGATCGCAGTTTCTGCGAAACACCTTACCGCACGAGGTACACTCGTAAGGTTTGTGATCCGTGTGAGTGAGGAGGTGGGTCTTCAGGTTGCTGCGTTGGTTGAAGCTTCGAGCGCAGACCGGGCACTTGTGAGGAGATTCTTCCATGTGAAGGATTTTGTGCACGGCTAGGGTACGGCTTTGGCAGAAACCTTTGCCGCACTCGCCGCACTTGAACGGCTTCTCCTTGCTGTGAATATACCTGCAATGTACATAGGGTCGGGTTTAGTTTGGTCCGATAACGACGCATTCGTGCAACTGCGAGATAGCAGAGGCGTTGCAGTTTCTAACGTAGCCTGGCTCGTGATATCGAATCGAACTCCCGCCTCTGCACGATTTCGCAGACTCGATAATAAAAAACGAAATTACCTGTGATCTCGAAGGTGATCCTGCCTCCTGAAAGCTTTGCCGCAGATATCGCACGAGTACGGCCGCTCGTCCGTGTGCGTTCGTTCGTGAATCAACAAATTGTACGACTTCGTAAACTGTCGATTACAGAATTTACAGATAAACTGTTTCTTAGGCCTGGACGCCCTTCCCGGCGCCCTTAAGAGCCTCCTATCCAAATGTTGATGCGCCAAGGGTCCACCAGGCGGATAGAGCGCCGCCGAACCACCCGGGAAAGGCCCTGCGAATACCGGGTAACCGGGCGGTGGTTCGAGAAGAGGCGGCGGAGGAAGCAGAAGTGCCCTCGCGGCTAGTTCCTTCCTCTTGTCCGCCATCATAGCCATAATTTCGTAACTGGACGAGGATTTTCTCGCGACCGACGACTCTGCGCCGACCTCGTGATCCGGATTCGACGCGTTCGACGAGGAAGGTGGTGGCCCGGTTAAGTGAGGGTGCAGGTCGGCCGGATAGGGCGCCAAATGCAGCCTCGAGGGCACCACGGGCACGAACGCAGACGATTCGCGGTGATGATGATGACCCAAGCCGGCTACCAAGCCATGTCGATGGTGATGATAGGCAGCCAGGGCGCTAGACGGGTCGAAGCCCCTCGAAGTCGACTGTGCCGCTGATCCTGAGGACGATGCGCCCGCTGAAGTCGGTGCCGTCCTTGGTGACGGCCCAAGGCCCAGGTCTCGACCTCTGCTCGTCTCCTCCGAGACCGTAGCCGAGGCCGAGGCCGACGACGCCACGATGTCCGTCGGCATACCGATGACACCTGCAATTCCAATCAACTTCGCTGCTCATCCATGTCCCGCTTGTTGTCGGCAATCGTACAAAAGATATCGTATCGTATAGGTTTTCTTGGAGGGTACAAGGGGAATGTACACGCGAATTGGGCTGAATTTCAGCTCCGCGTGAGAAAGATATCCGACGAATGGAAGTATAGGATGTGGAAGTAGTGGAAATAGAAAACGTAATTTACAAATGCAAATTCCACCGTTCGGATAGTTATTCATCGCGTGATTTTTATTACGTTAAAGTTATTATTCGAGCTTTAGGTAAAATATTCTTTCCGCTCTGTCGACGTAAGTCGTTACGAGGCATATATCTTTCGTACTGTGACGGTTTTGTTATAAATCGAGAGACTGGGTAGATGCAAGCGAGAAACGATGCGTTTCTTTGGATAACTTTCGGGTAAAGGGAAGATCTAATCGATAATCGACGCGTAAACGTTGCATTGGTATTAAATTACTGGATACTTGTTCTTAGAAACGATACTTCTCGGCTACTACTTATTTTTAATCGTTCGAAAAGCTGAACCGAATTAAAGTAATAAAATCGGGGAATATGTGTAACGCTATTTTTCACGACAATCGATAAAGCCATATACTTTCGTTTCCGCTCTACCTTCGTGATAAGATAAAGCTTTTACTATATACGGCATTTACCCCGAAACAAATGATTTAGGCTTCTGAGAAAAGAAAAAAATTCTAGATAAACAGTACTTCTATTTTGAAGCAAGAAGTTCTAAAGCGACTTTCACACCGTTGCAAAATGGTAACGTATACTTCGATTACGAAATGCCATGGAAATGCGATTCAAGGACTTTAGCTACGTTCGTAACGTTTGTTTCTCCCAACTTCCTACGATTTGTAGTTTATCGTACGATAAGAAAAAGAAGGAAGAACGGATCGACGAGAACGAATTTACGAATGCCGAATACATTAGCGACTGGTGTGAAAATCGTCATCGATAATCGATCTTTTGAAATTAAGCCGATGAATCCACGTGACAAGGTTAAGTGTAAACCACGTTAAACATATCCGCCATCTTGCTATTCGTCTGTGACTTCCATTAAACATCGATACGAATTGAATTCATAGTCCGAGAGATATCGTTTCCTCGTGATATTTTCTTCCATCGTCGTGATCGATCGTTAATTAACAAGATCCCTTATACGATGCGTTCCGTACGGTCGAGAAATTCTCTTACTATCGTGCTACGAACTAAACTCTATTTAAATATCTCTGTTCAAAAAGCATTCTTCCATGGAACCTTACTCACGATTCTACGTGAATAAAGCGATCGAGCGATAAGAAAAGCGGAATCCCCCGAGCAACGAGTCTCGTTCGCGATAAATTCAACGAACAACGCTATTTAACAGCGTAAAACGAAGCGCGGTTTCGACCTAAAGTCATGACTAATTGCTCGTCTAATGAATCAAAAGAACACGACTTTATCGCGTATCGCGTTTCCCAGACAATTGCGCGATAATGCGTGGAACCCGCTGCCGTTTAGCCAGCCGCGTGCGTTCCACGAACGTGAACTGGTTATCTCGAGCCGAGCACACCTGCCAACATGGCTTCCGCGGACCCAGCGGTCACGGCTAGTCCTAGCGGCCATGTTGGAATCGCCAATGCCCAGAAGAATGCAACGAGCGCGGACCACCTTGTTCCCTCTTTACCTCCGTATCGATCGAAATGTTCGACGCCTGTACGATCCTAGAAAGGAGCTCACCAGGGAAACGTCGGCCGTCGAGAACGCTTCTCGATCTCGCGTTTACTCTCCGCCGATATCGGTCCACCGTCGCATCTCCGCCCGAGACGTGTGATCCTGTGCAGCGATCGCTGGCGGGAGCATTCGTCGCGATACCAGGATCGGCTACATCGAGTCGCTGCCACCAACGATTCTGCTGTTCGTTCCTCGGCTGCTTTATCGTGAAACCATCCGCGAGCACCCACGTAAGCACACATACACGGATCCGCACTAGCGACACACTGTGAATCGTACAATCAAGTTGGTAGGGGCACACGATTTCGGCCACGGAACTCGCACACTCGCCGCGCACCTCCTCCAACCTCCTCGATACCGCTCGATCGTGGATCGCTTCTCCTCTTCCGGAAGCTTGGATCACCGCGAAGTCGCGATCGGAGAGGGAGATAGGTAGATAAAGAGAGAGAGAGAGAGAGAGAGAGAGAGAAAGAGAGAGAGAAAAAAAAGGAACGTAGGGAAAAGGAAGAAAACCGCGTAATCGTCGCGAACGTAGCACCGTACCTACGTTTCTCGATCGTAGACACGAAGGAGCGCGCGGTTTACTGCGTGTTGGACGCCGCCAGGTAGGCTACCTCGGCGCACACCCACGCAGCCGAGGCACACGCATGGTCCACACGCACGCGGACACACAGGTAACAGACCACGACTTGCCTGGGAGTCTTTCCGTTCGGCTGCCGCTAGTAGCGCTGCTGCTGGATGCTGTGCTCCGACTGCCTCGCTTCTGGCCGACGACGGTGCGACAGAGTCCGATGGAACCGGCCAATGGGAGTCCAACCGAGACGCAGCAGAACCTGGAGCAGGCCCTAGCAATGGGACCGAGACCCTTCCGCGTTCAGCATCCTGCTCGAACAATTGCCCAGCCGCAGCGTAGGGAACAAGCGCGGACAACTTTGTTTATTCGAAGAAAATTTTTCTCCACTTGTACGTACACGATAATAGACCAAACAGGTTAATAGTATCGTAGGATTTAGCGTAATTTTAATCTGATATGGAAATCCGAAAGTTTCGGCGATCGCAGCGTGTTCGGGGCGACGTTAACGTTCGAATTAATTCAAACGAGAAGGAAGCGCGGCAGCAGTAATACGGGAGTAATTTTACTCCAACATGCATGGACACGCGAGAATGTATTTGCATAGTCTATGTACGGATCGAATTTAATTTGCATGAAAATTTAAATTATACATGCAAATAAGAGTCAGAGAGACGCAGAAGTTTAACAGGAGATCGAAGAAACGAGACATCGTTAATTCGTTACGATAAAATCGGATAACCAAACGGAACATCGAAGATAACGATTGACTAAATCGTCGAATACGTGACCGCCCGTTAGATTTGCGCTATTTCGAAACTATAATGCGAGATAATTCTATTTGAAGCGCCATGCAAAATTCATGAAACGACTTTAGATCGGATTGCTGGCTATCCAACGATAGAAGAGACATATTTAAACGTAATTTTTCATGCGAACGTTCTTCCGTGTTACTCGTTCGATTCCTCCATAGACATTCGACGGATTGAGAAGGCGCATCTCCGTTTGATAAACGATTCGAGGCTTCCCTTAAACTATACTGATATATACCGTCGGTATTTCAAGATTCTCGACTAGAAGGGCCGGTATATATCGTCGAGACGATATTGCGAATATTTATGGATAAGCTGCGCCTCCGTCGAGACCCTCGAAACATCGACGATATTATTGATCGTCCGAGGACACCCTATGAAATAATTCTTCTTGTAGCGCTGGAAATCCCACGAACGATCGTTCATACCTAGCTATACGTATCGATACGATGTTCCAAACTATCGAACTACTTCAAGAAAAACTCTACAGCTTTATTTATGTGTATCCGTGACCTGGAGACTACTATTACTACTACTGCATTTACTTACTATTACTACATTATGTTTTGGGTTGCAAGGTCTTGGAACGAAAGAACTAATAAACAGATTTCTACTTATGTTCCCTGTAGCCTCTATCCAAAGCTGTAAGCTTGACTTATTTTGGTAATGTCTTTTTGCTATAAATATATGAACGTGCTCCCTATCGTTCCATTGTCTACCAACACTAAGAGAGTAACGATCTGTATAAACTTATACATTATATTTATACTTATACCTTTAATTATTTCAATGTACTTTTCTATTGCAAATTCATTCACTCGTTCTTCGATCAGTCAACCTCGACCTCGACGCAAACATTTCTCCGGTCGTTGCAAGATCAAGCCTTAGATCTACCCTTATTTTCTACCCCGTATGGGTACGATCAACGTTCCAGCAACGTTTGTTCCAACTTGAAAATTCCATTCCGCGTCAAACCCATCGCTAACAGAGACGCAGAGCAAAGGGGACCAGGAACGAGGGAGGGAGATCCACGGGTATCCTATCTACCAGTGCCTACGACGCGGTGCCGCGCAGGTTGAACGCAGGAGGTTTAGGTAGAGACATGGTATGAGGAACAGGTGCGTAATACCAAGGTTCGGTGCCCCCCTGATCGATAAACATATCCATCTCCTTCGAATCCTATATTCTCTATCTACAAAGCCGGTATAAACATCCATCTCGAATCCTCCTTCGAAATGCAGCGCGCAAACACGCTGCGTCTTCGCCACCGGACTATTACCAATTTGCCAAAGGAACCCGTTCGTTTACGTGCATTTACATACCTGATCGATCCTTCCGAAAGTCAATGGACCGTGCAGCAACTCGAAGACTCCTTATTCGTCTTAGATCTCAAGCACACCTGTACATAAGAGGAAAGTCGAATTCCAGGAGGAGGTAACAGCCGCTCGAAGCATTATTTACTAGAAACAAAGATGAAGGTAGATCGCGTCACGTTCGAAACGCGAAGTTCGGGCGAACGGGTAACGGAAGGTAAAAAATCGTGGGGCAGGTTGTAAGTCCACCTGTAGGAAACTCGTACGGCGCCGGCACTGAAGAAGGAGATCGGTCGATGGTGGGCGGGAAGGGGAGAGACCAGCGGCCAGAGGCACTCAGAGAGATCGAGCCTCGATCTTTCTCCTTACTTCTTCTCTTCTCTTGCTTCTTCTTCCCGGGCCAGTCGACATCCAGTCCATCCCTCTCCCTCGTGGGCAGAGCACGCGGTTCTTTTTCTTTCTTTCCGTCTCTTTTCTGCTGGCAGCAGCCGCCGCCGCCGACGCCCAGCCGGTTTTACACCGGCGAACCGATCCAATCGAGTGTCTCGGAAGAACGAGGCTGGTTCTAGTTCATGGATCGTGGATTTCGCTCCACTTGCCTAGAACAACCGGCGTAATTGTTCGTCCGTGCGATCCAGAGGGATTTGCTCGCGCCACGATCGTCACGCCACGCTTCCTCGCGGAGCAACATCGAACTCGAAGGAATCCGGCTATTGGAATTACGAAAAACTACGGAGATTCGCGCGTTCGTCGGGCCGAACCGAGACCCGTTTCTCCGTTTCGGTTTGGCTTACCTTCGTCTCCTCGCGGTGGCCACGAGCAACTGCTCCGGATTCCTTCCGAGTCCAGTCGCTTTGCGACCGAACGCTTCCTGGCTGTGTCCTTCCGCGAGAGACGATTTTTACGCCGATAGGAGGTGGAATATAGTTTACGCGTTCGTTGCTACGTTCGATGCACGTGTCGCGTCTATTCCATTGCTTACGTAGCTGCTACGTTTTACTTTCTGTACATTCCGTCGAAATAATCTGGAAAGAGAAACGAAGCGGTATATCGGAACGACTATTGCTTAAAATAAGACGTTTCTAGCGAAAAAGCAGAGGTACTGGTCGGTATATTCGTCGAATAACAAGACAGCTACTGCGATCTCGCTAAATATTCGTAATGTCCAAGATTATCCGGTTAAAATATTCATTTTACTCGTTACGCAAGGAGAATTTCCAATCGGATACGGTTCCAGCGTTATTTATGCAGCGGTTAACTCGATACGGTTCGTATTCTGGCTATTATCGGGTTTCCCTATTCACCTTGCTTTCTACTCTTTGGCAAAAATCGGTCACGAAATCGGCTGGCGAACGCGAGCATTCGCCGGTGGCTGATAGACGAGGTTCGATAGATCGGCGATCGAGACGACCTCCTGGCATGAATATCAAGACAAATTTCTCGAATATCGGCCTTCTCGCCGAGCATCCATCAGCTCGCAGCGCGATCAGATCGTTTTCTCCGCAGCAACGCCGGAACAAACCTCCCATTGATGACCCATCGATGTTCCTCGACTATTTTAATGTCCCGTGAATTTCTGTTCCGCGCCGCGAGAAAACGTACCGCTGTCCATAAAAATCGATCTCTCATCCTCACTGTTATCGCTCGATCGATATTCTTCCCGGTCGGAATAGAAGTACGACTTGTTCGAATTCGCTTTTTATTAAATGCGAAAGAATTTGCAATGATAAAAATAAATGCAGAAAAAATTTGCTTATATTTCTTTAGACAAAGATAAAGCTCCTAAGTAACAAGAAATCGTTGATGCGGTAGTTCGGAAGAATGAAACTCGACGCTTCGGAGCTTAACCTTTCGCGTAACAAATAAGCATCGAGCATCGGACCCAAGCTGGTTGAAAAAGACGATCGAGGCAGAAGCTGTTATCGATCATCGATCGTAGCTACTTTTCACTGTAAGCGGCTATCAACTTTTCCGTCTTTCGCGCGCTATTGTGCGTAGGTCAACGTCTACCTGCAGGTGCATTTGTATTCACGAGCCGGCGACACGCTGTCGGGTGTAGCGTCGTGTAAACGCTGCAGGTACCTGCCAATGTGGACGAATCAGCTGCGGAGGAACGTTTTTATGCAGCATCTCGGAGAGATAATGTAGTCGATCTTTTTACTGGCTTGCTATATTGCTCGATGTACCGACAAAGAACCTCCATGGACGCTTTTGACAAGTTTTTTCTTCGCATATTCCATTGCTTTTGTACTCGCGAGGTAGCCCGAGATCGAATTAAAACCTGATTAAGCAAGCATGGCAGGATATATGGTAATTAACGCCGTAAATTGTCTCTGATTTTTTTACAGTAATCTTTAAGACCAGTTTCTTGCTAAAACAATCGTTCGAATAATTTAAGTCGATGAAATTTATTTAAAAAATGATCTATTCATTTATTCTTTTTGAAAATACCGATTCTTTTCTAAAAATATGTTGGAGATCGTCGCTATTACGTTTATTACAAATTTAAGCAATTCACGCGAAGAGTAATGAGTTGTAAATGCAAAACGCTAAAGGGTTCGTTGTGACGAAACATTGAAGAATTACTGGAGGAGGCTACGGTAACGGTATGCGGTGACGAGCCTTTTCCCTAAAAGGCTCAGATGCTAGGGAGAAGGTCAACACGGTTCCTTTGCGTGAGAAAAAAAATGGGTCTCCGACGACAGGTATTTTACATTTAAATATCGGAGTGGCTCGCGGTACTCAGATGCAAAATACAACGTTGTACGTGATCTCACGCGTGAGAACACATCACGAACGAGGATGGACGCTAACGATAAAGTTACAGAACAGTTTCGTATTAGAATTTAGATTTGCATTTAAACGTTTAACAGCTCGATGGTTTCAGTGCCGATACATTCGTTCGTACTTTACACGCTAAATCCCTCGATGCGAAGAATCATCGTCTCCTCGATTCTAGACCAAAGTATAACAGTTGCAAGGGTTTTATAATAATTTTTAAACCGATAGTCTGAACCTCGATGTTCTCTTCCCGAAGAACAAAACGATCTGCTATTACCGCATGCAAAATCATAGAACGCGGTGTAAAAGACAAGACGCGGTTGCACCAAATTCCCGTTAAAATCGTACGAGAAGAATTTTTGGCTCCGCTTCGCACATCGTAAGTCATCGGAGAGTGCGAGAAAGCCACGCACCGATTAAAACGCGAATGGTAGGTTTTGGGGGGTCAGAGGACTCGATCCGTACAAGCTTTTAGGCAAGGCGACAGCACGCGAGGCGTTGCTACAGCGTGCAACTGCCTCTCCCGTCGTTTTGTTCACTGAACTAGTTCCCTCTCCTCTTTCCGCCCCCGACCACATGCAGCCACTACCACCGACGCTATCTCACCACCACCACCACCACCATCACCACCGCCACCATCACATCCACGCCGGAAAGTTATCAAGATCACCACCGTGCTGGAAATTGGAAGAAGACTGGGCGAGCGACTCCTTGCTTCCAAGAGGAAGAGAAACGACGAGCAGCCCGACTCTGTTGGCTGACTTTCGACCAAGATTTCATCGAATTTGATCTAATTGAGGAATTTAAGGGAAACATGGAGAGGAAATTTGCGTCGAATCGTTCTTGTCAAGGCTTTTATGGGAATTATGGACGGATTTGCTTTGTTCACGGTTTATTAAACCGTTACCTGCTATGGATCTCGTTCAGTAACTCTAGAAAAGATTCGTTTCAATTTGGAGGTCTTATAGCGTCGATAAAAGTTAGAAAGTGCTACATCTCTAAATAATTAACAAAATAGTACTCTTAAGAAACGTTGGCAATCTGAAAATTAAATGTAACTTTTGTATCTCTGTTCAACGAGTGGTGTTAAGAAATACGTATACAGGGTGTTCGGTGATCTCTGGTACCCAACGTTTTCCTCGTAAATGGCGAATACCGGAAAAAGATGTTAGAGAGAAAAGTTTTTCCATTAAAGTCAAAGATCAGTCTGGTACGAATGTGTGACAAATTTCCAAGTTTATTTTTCTCGGAGACAAAGCGTTCTCCGAACAAATTTTATTCCACGCCTCCGACTTATCTTCGCACGTAAAACAACGTTCTGCCGATTATTTTTGCTGCCGTTGATGCTTGAAAACAGATTTTCAAACGT
The DNA here is from genome assembly GCF_024516045.1 of Bombus affinis. NCBI lineage: Eukaryota > Metazoa > Arthropoda > Insecta > Hymenoptera > Apidae > Bombus > Bombus affinis. Next base: position 11,201,993 of record NC_066355.1, on the reverse strand, counting down.
TATACGAACATTATTCTTCTCCTTATTTTTCCATAAAGAATCAGCCTGTACCCACTTGTTCGGTCGTATTCTGTACAGTGCCGATATCGCAACGAACCTTAAACACTTTTGCACGGTACCGTATTTGAAGAAAGGTAACAATGTCGCGTGTGGATCTACCTTAAAACACGGAATACGATGCGTCGAATTTTGATGCATCGAACGCGAACAAAAGTTGGTGGTTACCGGCGAGGGCGTTCACATTGCACGCGGTGCGTGTGTTGCCGGCGAGCGTCTGCTTACGGTACCGCTTCATTTGCGACTAGCGCGCTCGATGTGCACGCGCCCCATGCGTAACGCGTGCTTATTCGCAAATTTTCAGATGCGAATCGATTCTAGTCGAGTAACTGCCCCTATTTCCGCCCCAGTTGCGTAGAAATTGCATCCGCTCAATGAATAAATGGAAATACGAGCGTGAAACGATAATCGCGAGTCATTATGTATGAAACTCCAGGTACCGTGTTATCGTTAATGTATGGAGTTTTGATGCGCGATCAGATAGAGTTATGTTACTCGTAGACAGCTTTAATTACAGTGTCTGTGATCGATGTGCCATGGTACGCGGTTGTTTTCGGAATAAAGGGCTTATTATGTTCTTGCGAATAATCGGATAGCAGCGAGTTTAATTAAAAAAATTATGGAAAATGGTTTTGCGTCGCTGGTGTTTCTTCTCTCGTCGACAGAATTAATATCCGATATTGCGAGAAATATATTATGAACGAAGCTTTACTCGTATCGCGCAGAAATGATAGAAAAACACGACAGGCAAGAAGGAATTGCCAAGAGAAGAAGGATAGAGAAACGGAGCAGGAAGAAACTGTACAAAGAATAAAAACGCATCCCTGCCAAATGAAGTCTCCCTAAAGTATATGCATACTTTTTGCCTTGGTATTTCCATTCGTCGAGCGTTCAAGAAGATGACGAAGATTGGGGAACAAGATGAAGATTAAAGACGCACTGTAGGGAACAAAAAGATGACGGCGACGTAATTAAGGAAGTAATATCGTAAAATTTAAGCAGTATAGTAATGATTGGTTTGCGAACGTACTTGTATTTTAGTCCAAATAAACTTCGAGGGAAACGAAAAACCGCGGTGAAGTGTATAGCCAGCAGAGTGGAAATTAATATTCCTTTGACCATGATTAAGGCGTGTGTTGCTGGCTGTATGTTCGTTTCGGGTTATAAAATAGGAAGAAAAATACTAAAAGGCAACGGATAAAGATAATTAAGATTCAATGTATAAAATGGGAAGCAAACAGTGTAGTAATAATAATTATTGTTATCTTCCAAAGAAAGTACCTAACGATGCAAAGTTCGAAAGAACGATATAACGTAACAGCGATAATTCACCGAACGAAAAGATTGCAAATGGCACTATAACGTACATTAATGGAGAAAACACTGAAACGAACAAGGTAAAGGAAAGTAGGAGATATAAAACGGCGTAACTAAGAGGAAGAGGAGAATTCCGGGGCGGTCGTAGAATGGTAAAATGACGCTATAAGCGTTCTGCGGATCCGCAGTTTCTCTCAATGGAACCCGAAAGAAAAGAAAAGAACGCGACACGGGAACCGAAGGAAGAAACGGATGGCCTCGCAAAACTAAAAGGAAGCGGGCAGATTAAAAAGAGGAGCGAGAGACTTCTCGCGAAACTTTAAGATAAATACGTGGCTGTTAAAGGAATCTCAAAAGGACAAACTCGACCGGGAACGAATTAAAAATAAGCCGGCAGAAATGCCAGGGTCGAGGAACTCTGTAGTCACATCTTTCCAAAAATTCGGACGTCACGGTTGCTTTTCGCTCCCGTCTTCTCTTTATCGTTCCGAAGAAGCTTCGAATGAGACGAAGAAAACCGGCGAATAACTTATGCAAAAGGAACAAACTCGTCGAGAGAAAGGGGGAGGGAGGGGCGGGAAGGGACGAACAGAAGAAAGAAATCGAATGAGATTTTCACACTGGTCGGGGACAAATGAATGTTCGAACGAATGGCAGAAAATTGGTTCCACGACGAGCATAAGCTACTGGGAATATCTCGAGCTTCGTGGAAAACGAAAGCGTGGATCAAGGATAGGGAAAATGTAACGCGGAAAGATCGAATCTGTAACTCATACCCGACCAACCACGTGGTCAGTGTGAACGAAGCCTGAATCCTGATCCAAGGAGCACCGTAGAAAAGGATAAAGAGGGCAAGAAGGAGACGATGAAGAAAGACCGCGTCAGCAGAAGGAGAGGAAACGTGGTCTCGCACCGCGCACGGATCTCGAAGCATGGAGAACACGAACTGGTCGCCGCATACCTACACGACGCGTAATGAGAACATACCAGCGTCGTTCGGCCTGCTATCTGCTATCAAACGGATACCACCGGTTCAACCGCGGATAAACCGTGTACCGGGCCCTCGGCAAACTCAAATTCGTTTTACATCGAGTCACATAGCCGAGAAATTTATCGAAACAATGTCGTATCGGAAGAGCCGTTTCACCAAAGGATCTCGCATGCCACCATCTTACGCGTTATATTCTCCCTATACAAATCCCTGATTTTGAACGAAAAATTGCCGCCGGTTACCGAGAAATTCTTGCTAAAAATTGTTCGAGAATGTGACGTAACAGGGGAATTGTTTCACGCGGGATTTTCCTACGCCACCTACTCGCCGGTTATATTTTCTTAATCCGAAGCCTGAAATTTTACCCGAGAACTTTATTTGTTCTTGTTCTTAACTTACCTATAAACTCACCTTATCTACCGATCCTTGTACGACCTATATACTGATTTGAATCATCGTGTTGCATATATTGTGAATAATTTTTAGAAATTCTTTCAAGTCTATAGGGTCATACAGATACCTTTTAACCATTGTATTTCATTGGTTTAGAGAGTGGAATTATTGAACGAGGACGTGGATGACGAGACGCGAGACACAGGATAAAGGGTGCTGATTGCGAGGAATGGAGCAATGATAAGGGATAAGGAATATCGGATGTGAGATATCGGTACTGAATTGTAGGTATTTGATACGAGGTAGAGAACGTAAGATTTAGGAAATAAAACGAGGAATAGAAAGTGTGAGACGCGGAAATATGTGTAAATTCTTCAACGTAAAGTTCTAAAGTCAACGCAGTCTTAACGGTCAAACGATGATTTACTAAAAAGAGCGTGTTATGCAAACAGCGTACAAAATCATCGACAAACCACTCGAATGCTTCGTTTTCAATTGTACGTGCATCAAATTAACATTCTATTCTCTCTATGGCGATGCTCTTTGTATCACTGGTCGTTCGAAAAGTTGTACAAAAATTATAGCGCGTATAGTGCTTCGGTGTCCTTAGGACTTTTCCGGCGGTTACTTATCTGCGTAGAAGGCTGGCACATTGCAATTACCCTTTGATAGTCGTGGCATAGACATTATTAGGCATTTCCTCGTTCTAAAGCGATAAACGCGGCGAAAGTTTCAAATCTAAAATTAATGTAAATTATACGGCGTGAACGTCAATAATTTAACGATAATTGCCATTTATAGGAATTAATAGGTAATATCATGGGTATAGCGTAACGTATCGGTATGGGATTACGCGTGGAGTTCGGAAACCAACTAATAATCTTTGAAGCCTTTCGAATTCTATTGCGAAATTATACCTCTCGATATTGGGAGTTAGTTTCGCGAATACTTGGAAATAGCGGTTAGATAATTATTATCAATTCGAAACCACGGGAACATAGCTGCCAAAAATTACCATCGACATTGCAGCGTCGCATTAAATTAGAATCAAATTTATCCTATACCTCTTTAACGTTTATTTGTTATTTTACTGGTAGGCCCTTTTATTATATTCTATATTCGAGGGAAAATATACTTTTTGTTCCGTTTCCAATTTAAGCTATCGTTCTTTCATTTGTACTACCGATAAAATTGATAGGAAGGTGAACGATAGCGTCTTATAGTATGTGTAATATACGATGACACGTAGTTCATTTAGAAACGCATTTTATAGAAAATAGGACAAGTGGTTTAAATTAAAAGGAAAAATATGTAACACGTAATGGGTGAATATTCCAGCCAGACTGTGTTAATCAATTAAGATATAATCAAGGTATTTGTACAGGCGATTTATATCTACCGACAGATAGTTGGTAAGGGGACAGGAAAATAAAGTTGATACTCTACGTACTACTTTGTATTAAACAAAATTCTGCCGTCGATTATCGGTTTTTAAATATTTCACTGTTTGAACAATTTCTTTGCCACTTACTGAGCACCTTTTCCCATCTAAACAAAGATTAATTTTCCCTTCGTTAATGACTTCGTAAAAATTATAGAAATAGCTGTTACTCTCGTGATTATTATTTTTATATAGCATCTTTATCAAACATAACATTGTAAAAGAGAAAGATATCGATATGTCTGTATAAAGCTATTTTGAAATACACGAAGACAGAACAGTCAATGGATGAAACATTATCGACGAGGAGAAGCGCATGTTTTAAATATTTTGCTTAAAGGAAATCTACTTTGCTTTTTCGTAACATCAATTGACCAATCTTAGCGACCGTCCAGGTAGAAAGTTCTTACAGCTTTCGAATCTCGCCACGACATGGCGTCTGAAAGCAATTTATCAGATAATATGTGTATGATTGATTTTATTTCTACCGAGTATTTACATATTTATTTTATCTCAAAACCTAATGCCGAAGTATCATTGACACTTGAATGGAAACTGCTTTATTTTTATTTAAGGATAAAATTAATTGAATTTATCAGAGAAAGTATGCGAAAAAGATGTTGAAAATATTCCTTTAGATCCTGATCTTCTTCATAATGAGAATTTTGAAAGATTTCTAATTGCAATTGTTAACAAATATAGAGATAGAAACGTGGCGTTATTATCAAACGGTATTGTATTATAAATGTAATGAAGAAATGCATATATAATTTTCTCTCAACGACATTTATTACAATCTCGGTTGGTTCAATTAATTAATTTTAGTTTTGGCACTAGAAAGACGGACACGGTTACATTTGACCCTTTGTACTTTTACAATCACACTGATTCTACTTTATTACAATAATGTTACGCAATCTTTTCTTTCGTCACACGCTTTATAAAAATTCTTATTCTTAACGCTTAAAAAATATCAACAAACGAATCAGTTAACTTAGAATCAAAAATGTTGTGATTTGATTTTGATAGAAACGAGGAAATATATTATCACGTAATCGCTAATATCTTTATTTTCTTCGCGTATTTGCGAATTTCCTAAACCTTAACCGATATCGTATGTTTCTTTGATAAATTGACAAATTTGAATTTGTGCGCTTTTTCTTTCTACTTTGCAAAGAGTTCTCTAGTATACAGAGTGAATCATATATTTGGATATATTCGTATTATACGGATCGAGTAACTTTGTAAAATTATTCTCTGTTTGAATATGCCAAAGTAACAAATTAACAATTTAATAAATCGAAACTTCTAAGCCTTGTTTCTTCTTCTTCTTCTTTCACAAACAGTTCCAATTACATGACTCATTCTCTAATATCATTCAACATTTAATCAAATCACGTACGGAATATACTCTACAATTACTTCGTGGACGATGAAGACATCGTAATTGTCCTCGTATTTATTCATACTCCAATCAATTATAGACACATACATCTACTAACAACACAACCAGTACACCTCTACCGACAGAATATACGTAAAGTCAAGCATTCTTTCAGTAGACCAGAAAAAACGTAAAAATTCTACACGAATAACTTACCAACTCATTGTCAAGTACGAACGTAATTGAAACGTGAATGCAAAAGTGAAACAACAAACGCGGTACGGTAGCAAACGTTTCTGGAAATTATTTGGCCATACACCAACGAAAGATTGTCCATTGGTCAAGCAAAGCGACCGCTGTCCGACTTTCTCGGCGGTAAGAGGATTCTCCTACCATGAAAAAAACACTGCATCATCTAAACAGCGATAAAACCAACGTCCTTCAAACCAGCTCGAAGGGTGACAGGTAAATAATTGACGCACTTCATTCTACAATTGTATTAAACCTCCTATTTTATTATCTGTGCATTTTTTGAGCGGTCTGTCCTTCAATTTTTGCTGGCTTCTCTCGCCTTATTCTCGACGCCATATACGAATCACGACTCTTCGACTTGTCCTTCGTTCCTCCTTGTTCCTCTTCCGTTCTCCAGCCCTCGGAGCCCACTATTATCGATTTCTGTCGCGATCAACTCGATCGTTCTTCGTTCGAAATACTCTTCGTTCTCGCTGCTCGAAATTATTTTTCGCTCTTCGCTGTTTCGAAAGAAATCATTCTTTGCTCCTCCGTTTGTGTTCGCGATTCGCGTGGTTTCTCCATATCGATAAAAATATTAGCGGTAAGAATAGCGATGCAATGGCGGTAATTCCATGTACGCACGAGGGTGTGCGATTTAGCTATCGAATCGTTCGTATGCTCACGCAACAAGCACGCGCAAGAAAGCATTCACTCGGCCAAGAAGTTTTCCTCGTTTATGAAAAACTTTTGCGACGGCACACTTTTGATTTGTTCCTTGCCATTGTTTTTTTTTTTTTGCCTCTTGGCTCGTTTGAAGATCAGTCGAATAAGTAAGCCTTTGATATTACTCTCGCAACTTTATGATTTTTATAATGCCAATAATTATTCGAGTGACTGTTTTCGACCAGTCACGCGAGCAAACGATTATCGCTCGAACAAAGGTTTTATCCATTGCGAATAAAAATGTCATTCTTTCAATTGCATCTTATTTATCTGACTGTGATCGGCGAATGCTGCTAACAGCTCACAATTCTTACGCGTTAAACGATATTTTTCGCTCGAGTCTGTAGACATAAATATGCTGACTTAAATTTATAAAACAAGTACGGCTCGAACGACAGAACAAACTGATTCTGTACATATTTCCAGCTTTCTTTTGTTATCGTTCGTCGTGGTAGCGTATGTTTCGTTTAATAAACGTTACAATAACGTTCAAGCGTTTGCTGGTCAACGCTGAACATTGAGTATATTTTCTCGCGAGGATGTTTCGATTCTATGTTGTTCGAGCTTTCGTGAGCAGTTCCCGATGGAAATTCCTGTGTAACGCGGTGGACGACAGTTAAAACCCTCTTAAAAGCTAAAAATCGAATTCTAATTCTGTAAGAGAAAAATCGGTTGGAATCGTTCTAATTAATAGAAGACACAATCGGTGAATAAACGATTCTTTAGTTCCTTCGCATGTCCTTTTTTTTCTGCAAGTGTTCCATGCTTATCGTGTGTGATTTCAATCTCTGTGTATCGGTAAAGTATGCAACGTTTGTATATATAAAAACGGAATCCAAAAGCTGATTTTAACAATACAAAAATCTGCTAAATCACGAGCACGAGTCCTGAATCACGAAGATTACGAGTACTTACGGCAGAACTCCATTTATCGGAACACATCGATGATAGTAAATTCCGTATCACTACCATATTCCGAAATGGAAAATTAATTCTTTTAAGCGTTTTTAATAAATACGACCGGCCTTTCATATTTTGTATTACAAAATCCATTGTTATATGTTGCATTCAATATTTGTTCACAACTGTGTAACGAAGCGTTTACTCTAAATTTCATATAATATTTTTTGCTCCCTTTCATTCGTATATTATGCTTCCGCAGTTTGTTCAAATAGCAATTTCAACGAATCGACTTGAATATCCACTAGCGATTCGAATAAATGGAGTTTCACTGCGTGAAAATTTGTCTGGCTCGATACTGGGACTATTTACTTGAAACAGTATTTCTCAAGCCCTATTTCCCATTTTGCACTGTAAAAGCTACTGTTCTCTAACTTTCTTACGATGTTGTCCAAGTCTTTAATATATTCTTAGTGAATTATTATTGAAAAAGTAACGATTATACAAACGGTAAAAATTGTGCGTCGTATATCGTAGGAAAATGAAAGGGATTCCGAAACTGGTTTGTTTTGTTCGTTTCATGATCGTTCGTGATACTAGTTGCAGGAACTACGCTAGATTATCTTAATTATCTTAATGACATTGAAAGTGAGTTGTTGCTTCTTTTTTCCTTTAAATAAACATCTATAAGAAATATAATATAAATGTCTAAAGAAATGAAATCTAATTATATCTTATAGTTTATATACTTAAAGAGAAACTTTGTGTTCATGTACATTTAACATGACTCTAGAAATATACTGTTCAACTAATTAACAATTTACGATTCTTCTTCAGGAACGAAGAAAATCTATTCGATCGAGATTCTTTTGTAACTGAATTCATGAAACTCATTTGAACTGACGATTCTTTCGACCACTTTGAACGGTATACGATCGTGTAACGCAAACATCCTTTACAGCTCGAATAAAACGAATAGCGTAATATTAACTATTTTAAATGTAACATCTTGAGAAATAGTGTTTCAAGTATCGATTGCGCTATGTTAACTTTCGATAAATACACTGCCACTGACGACCAGCAATTATTACAAAATGGTGTTTATGACACTAAGAAACTGGCGAAGTGAATCGAGCATCGGTATCAGTTGGAAACAACGAGATCGACGAAATTCGTGAGAATCAGAAATAGCACAAACAGCTAGAAGAGTGTGGCAAAGCTCGGAGTAGTATCACTGAAATTTATAAGATAACGGACAACTTACAGAACGTTTGTAGAAAATTGAAATCGTCAAGAGGCGCCTGACAATGAATTCTTGACAAAGTTTTGTGTAATCTGGTATTGTTCGACAGTTAGCGATTAAACAGTAATTAGACATTGGCTTACGTTTGAAAAAATTTGCAATTAGACGGTAATATCTCTAATAGCAAAAAATATGGCAGATTTCAAAGAATATTATCATTAATCCTAGTTAATTAGTCGACTGAACTAGTGAAAACAAATCGATGGATCTTCATCGATGATTTCGAAAAATGTAGCGAACGAGAGAGAGAGAGAGAGAGAGAGAGAGAAAGAGAGAGATATGAAGCCTTTTAAGTGATAGTAAATAACGCTAATGAAATTTCTGAAGAATCGCGAATTTGAAGAGTATTTGCGACATGATCCACGCGATGAATTTGCGAACGAGAATCGAGACGATAATGGCGACGGTGATAGATGAATTTGTGATTTTCGACAATGTTCGTTAGGAACCGGAAACAGGAAGAGGCGAAGGACATCTCAGAGGATCTTCGCTGCTTCGACTTCTTTGCTTCTTTGTACGGTAGGTCGGCCTTTGTCAACCAATCTTTATCCATCGATCGATCGAATATTCGAGCGCCGCGAGCCACCTGCAAATAAACGTAGTTGCCTCTTTGACATAAAATTCCTTCTAACTCCAAATCGATTCTCATTGATTACGAAGGAGATAATTATTTTCAAATCTTAATAAATACGCGACATTGATACCGTAATTCGAGACTATCGACATCGATGTGGTACGTCTCCTCGTAAATAATTACCACAAACGTGCCGGTGATTATAAAGAATTTCAACCGCCTGTTCGCGTTACAATAATCTAAGACCATGTTTGCAAAGTAATAGAAATTGAACCATTGGATCGAGTCGGTTGTTGCGGCGTTAAACAGAATTCAGTTCGTGCGTCAAACGCCAGTGATATCTCGAAACGAAAATATACGATGTAGTCCACTTTCATAATCGCCGGCATAAATTACGTACAGCAAAATTCTTCGACTTAACGGAACAATCGTTCAAAAGAATTTAATAGAATCGATAAAGGAGACTAAACGGGTTACCGTTTCTTGTCCATTTCTGATTCGGTGGCGAAGATGTAGCTTCTCTGCGTGGGGTCCGGTGGTTGCAGCTCGAACGCGTGTTTCCTGCCACCGGAAGTGGGCGCGCTGCTATGCACCCTGAACCCATGCAGGCAGGCGACACCGAACGCCTTCTCCGCATTAGCGTCGTCGTAGAAATACAATGCAGCGTCCTTTAGTACGCAATATCGCCTGGACCAACCGGTTGGTGACGACGTTTTTCTGGCGTGTTCTTGCTGCTTGCTCAGGTATCCGAAGCAATCTGGTCTGTGAATGGCGCATGCTGCTATTTCACGCATTCTCAGCGACGATTCCAGCCAGGTGTCAACCTGTAAAAACGTCAGCGGCAATCTATAGGATATACAGGAAAAACGAGGAATTTCCTTCTCTAGCGATTTTCTATTGTCTTCTCAGAGCTTCCATTTCTCTTTTATCACCTCGAGTAACTTCTTACGAAAAAATTTAGTTACTTTTGTGACGCGTTTTCCAAGTTGAACTAATTGCTTCGAACCTTCGGCTTTTCACAATAAATCTCGTACAAACGCAAAGATTATTAAGGTAGATGCACAATAAGGCATATTAGTAGAACTGTACGATTCTTCAGAGCGCTGCCAGACACTCGCAGCGTCTAATCCAACTATTCAAGAAACTCCAGCAGGCTGATAGCCAAACTCGCAGAATTTAAAGGGAATCTCATTTTCTTAAACTTACAAGAACACGGACTTTCATCGTTTCGCAAAGTTTTCGAAGCTTCTTTTATCTAGATAACGATGCAAGAGTATCTCCAAAGATACATACATACAGCATATGCTTTTAATTGTTCAACTTGCATCATTCATCTTTCTTACTGTTGGACCAATGTAACGAAAATTTTCTTTCTAATTTAATTTTCTTTTATTTCCGAATATACGATCGCAAGTGAAAGACCGCGTAGAAGGAAATACATTACGTACGCGTGTCAGTTACCGCACCAATTAAACATTAAATCGCATTCTGATCAAGAAGATCCGGATGTTCGCGAACGGTATTCGTACGTAATGTAAACTTCGTTTACTCTTTGAGCATGACCCGGAAATAGACGTCGAGAGTAACTTGGCAAGCGACTCGTAACATTTACCTGGTCGTTTCTTTCGATCGCTTCCTTGATGACCGTCGTCCATCGAGCGGCAGCCTCCTCGGTGTCCGCCGCGAGCCGAAGCGTCGGTGCGCCCTGTTTTTTGATCGCGAAGCTGTGTAACCTCAGCTCGGGCGTTTGCTCCACGTCGTACTTTATCAGCATCATCGCCCCCACTGGTTGTGAATCCTACGGGAAACGGAATGGTCCACTGGTGAACCATTTTTCCAACAAAACGATCCCGTGCAAAAACACTCGTCGCGTCGATGGCCTCGATTAACCGAAAGGAATGCCGGTTAAATAGGTTTCGAGGGGACGCGAGGCGTGGCTGGATGACATCTCTTTAAACTAACGACGAGCATGCAAAGTTCGGAACCTTTGTGCATAGTTTGGATGACTGAACTTTCTAACTTTGTTTATTTTAGAGCAGCGTTACTTGCTCTGCCAGTTTTCTCCGAATACAAAGTACCCGATCGCGTTAGATATTCTCTATATTTTGTGTAAAATTACACAAGTTGTACTAGGCGAGTAGAACTAATTACGTACGCCAAGCGAGTAGGACCGACGCTGTAAAATACGCTTCGGCATTTCAGAATGTAGAATATGCTGATGTTAATTTTATCTTTACGTATCTTATCGCGTCTAAGTATTTGAAAATATAATTTTATTTTTTTTTTTTTATTTTTTTTCAAAATTACATCCTATAGATTTGCGCGCGCTAATCGACACAGTTTTCCATTCTACGAAGAATGGACATCGAGAAGAGAAGGAGAAGAGGGGATATTCGTACTAACCGCGTCAGTCTTGTAATAATAGAGGCAGTTGTCGCGACGCAGGGCGAACCATCTTCGCACCCACTTGTCCGTGTTGGTCGAGGTCGCGGATTTCCTCCATAGGTATCCGGTGCAGAGCGGCGCCTCGTCGCTTCCTTCCTTGGTACCAGGTCTGGCCACCCGCGGTGCCAGTACGTTGCACGTTCTCGCCACTTCGAGTTCAAGGACGTCGGTGCCAGAATGCGCGAGCCTCACGACTTCCGAATGCGTCGCGTCCATCACGTTCTTCCCGTTCACCGCCATTATAATGTCGCCAACTTCCAGACCAGAGCTCTCGGCGGGCGTGTCGGGCTCGATTGCCGAGACGACCACGGGTTTCGAGCCGTGAATACGGAAACCGAACTCACCTCCGGCTTCCCGCTTCACCACCACCCTTTTGTCGCTTTCTGTAACCATCACCACCACCTTCGTTATTTCGCGTCTCCGGCAGTGTCTTTCTTCTTATTCGAGCCTCATCGAGCGGCAAACGCGAACTCGTTCGCGCGAAATCCCACGATCCAAGATCCGAAATCCGAGATTTCAGGAGCCGCGATCACAGCGGATTTGCCGCGTGATAATGCAGTACGAGCAGGCATTGATATGGATCCTGCGGATGATGGATAGCGGATATCGGTAGGAGCGGAATTGGGCGTATTAGGAGGATAGAATTCCCGGTATTATAGTCGGTTCAGATCTATTTTAGCGAGCAAGGATTCGATAGAGGCGTTGAGCAGATTCGAACGCTTTTGGATAGTTTGTATCCTGTCAGGGGAATGACTGAAAGGAACGCGTGGTAGTAATTGCGAGCTGATAAATCCTATGGAGATTTTACGTTAATCACTGCTGCGAGGGAAATGTGATTCGAAACTTTACAACTCTGGAAAATGAAGCTCTGCGCGAAAAAAAACGTCGGTCTATGTTTTCGACCTATTTTTCCGCGCAGATTCACCTCCTTTCGGCTTTTACCGTCAGTTCAACGGCAGCCGGTATAAGTCTTGCATGGCTATTAATTTAAGTGATTAATGCGTTTCGGAGGCAAATATTTTTCTCATTGATCGACGTTAACGTTATTATACCGTTGAAAGGAGCTATCATCGGTTCGAATACTATCAATCTACTGCCGTTTTCCTATGTAAACAGGTTTAGCAAACAGCAAAACTGACGAATAGTAATGATACTCGAAGTTCAGTTGCCGTTTACTCTTTTACGCTTCGAAACGGTGAACAAACAGCACGTACGAATACAGAGAAAGTCATAGAATTGTACAGAAATTTCCGTTACATATTCCGGCTGCATAGATTACATAGTATTTTATTTTTAGCTTAAATCGACGACACGGTTCGGTGGAATGATTAGTTCCGTATTTATCACCAACTTGCACCACGCGATACACGATACGTTTCTAGTTTGGTATCATCCATCTTATTTATCAAGCATCGTAGCACGCAATATCGATTGCGCGTGATCGATTATGGGCGGAAATCCGAGAGTACAACAGACGGTTTCGAATAAATTATTCTGCAAGTTGTTACTACTGCCAAAATGACGAAGCTGCTCGTCTTTCGCAATAACGGAAAATATAACGTCGTTGTTAATGATAAATCGTGCAATCTGTAGAATTTATTGCGACTCGAGTTACGAGAAGGTAATATTTAGTTGGGTAATATTAGGCTATTTTATGATAAATAACGATTGTTCGGAATTTCGAGTGGCCGTTCGTTTATGGCACGGACAGGTCCATTCCCTTCTTTAGGAAACTCCGAATTACATGTCCTGCCCAAGCTATAAACCTAATGACTCCGAGGTCAGGTAAAAAACCCCTGGAAAGGACCAGCCGGAATGGCACGATGGACAGACGAAACCCAACGGCGAGTAAGGAAAATCAGCAACGTAGGAGGATAGTTCATCAACGGACATCGTACCGTGCGGGTGAAATACTTCACTGCCAACAGGATCTTACTACCGCCGTGTTCATAACATCGCATTTCATATTTATACAAGTGCAAATACAGTGCTGCGTTACTTTAACACTCGAGCTATTAAATCTCCTTCACCTTGAGGGTTAATTCGTTCGAGATACGCGATATCGACCGATCGGTTTGACCTGACCGGCTGCTCTTTAGTCGAGAATTCGCAACAATAATAAATATCCAGGAGACGAGGAAACTCCTCTTTCTAATTCCGCCGTTTTTTCTAGTTGCAGTTTTTATTAACCGGAAGATCGTCGATGATCGTAAAGGAATTACAGAATCGTTTTTGTTCCTCTTAAACATCGTCGTGAATTAGGAAGCACGTGACGAAGAAACCAGGAATCGAGCAGTAGGAAGAAAGAGCATTGTCATCGTCGATAAGCTTCTCTTCTGACTGCCTCGTTCTCGATGTTTTCTTAGACGGATATTTTTATTTGCGATTACGCTTTGCGCGAGATAACCAACGATTTACTTCGTTCGAACTTTCAACTACAATTTCATGGATACTTTGGGAACGCGCAGTCACGCAATAAATCATCCCCCGCGGTGGAAATTTCTACGAGGAGATTTCAGTGAGGATTAAGGGTTGCTCCAATTCCTCAACCTTGTTTCCGTAGCTGTGCGAGTATCGTTTCCTATTCCGTACTGTTACGTATTCATCAAACGGGATAGCTTTCGTACATTATCTCGAATCGTGCGGTACGTATTAACCCTGGAAACCCGAGAACTCTACTTTACGATACTTGCTGTATCAGGCGAATGTAAAATGTACAAATAAAATTTTAACTATACGTACATTAAAGATGCAAACGTATCCGCACATTTGCTTATTTTTAGCTCGGCAAGTCTTTCTGCAGGTCCTTTAATCTTTAAATTATGAGTAAGACAGTAATTATATTCGGATGGTTGAAAAAAGAGAGAAAGAGAGAGAGAGAGAGAGAGAGAGAGAGATAATTTTAGCAAGATTGTGAATATGAATCGTGCTTTTTGAAAAAGAACTTTAATTTTCTGCTAGCACTGCAGCTTCATTAAGTATCCAAGAATTCTTTGATAATTACACACGGCTGATTCTGATGTTGGTCGATTCTTTAAAGTTTGGAATAAGAGTTTGGAATAAGATAATATTAATTTTTAGTGCGGATAGCGGAAAAGACATATTTCTATTTATAGCTACTTCACCAATTGGTTATTTCGCGAACTAGAGCTTTTTCGTTATAAATACATTGATAACGCGTATATCCAGAGCTGAAATAACGTTTCCTTAATTATAAAATTGATGGAACATAAACATTGTATTTTTAAGATTTGAAAGCATCCTTGTTAATTATATATTTCATGAAAATATTCAACGATTATATGTTATTCCTCTCTTAAAATTGAATTTATGGTTCTAACGAACAGGAGTCTCGAAATATCCATGCTCATTTATTATTTGCATTTCGCGATTATTTATCCAAGAAAATATTTCAGGATCTTATATCTATTTAGGTTATCGTTTGCGTTGGATTATGCGTTTATTCAATCGCCCTTCCATTTCGACCGATCCTGCGGCTCATTTCTAGGCATTTCATATAATTGAGAAATCTCATCGGTATATTTGAAATTGCTAATTAGCCGTATTAAATTAATGTCGGTCTCGCTGTCCAATTAATTGTTTCCAATTTCCTGCGAAAAAGTGATGTGAAATTCGAATTTATACGCGTACACGATTCCATTTGTTCGTAAATTTACATGTTGACGTGACCGTTCTGTGAACGCGCATCGATACATTTTCCCTATATCTGCGAGAAATTCTGATTCGCTTTCTGTATAAATGATCTCCGAGTAGCACAACGATATTTTTCGCATTAACATTAATTATAATAGTATATTTTATACGATTTGTATTCTTGCAAAGGAACGCGCGCGGTGAATATTGAACAAATTTTCCTAACAAAAGCACGACGGATACTTTTGTGAAAAAGCAACGAGTGAGCATAGAATCGGAAACGTTTCAATCGTTTTCGTTCTCATAGATAAAAAATTTCCGTAACTCGCGACGTTTATCTTGCAGATTTGAAGAGAGAGAGAGAGAGAGAGAGAGAGTGAGGAGAGTACTATGCGCGTCCCAAAGCAGGCGCATAAATAGAAAGGAATACTGGGTAAAAATAAAATGAAAGCGGGACGGTCTACGTCGTCGTAGCTACATAAATAAATGCATTTTTAGTTCGGTATTTGTTTTGCACTTTTTTTCTCGGTATTAATATTTGCAAAGTTATATCTAAAAATTGTAAAACAAGAAATGACGTAACACGAAGCGAAGTTAAAAATACGTAACTGAAACTCTTTTATATTATATTTCTGAAAGAAAATTCCGTTTCTTTTCCTTTCGTATGAAACGATATTCGCTTATAAATATCGGAAAACACACGCTTAATATGCCTCGTTCGAATAGTCGCATGAACGCCATAGCATCGTAAAGAGTCGTGGTAGAATTCAGTTTGCGAAGCGTTCCATTCAGAGATACGAAATGGATAAATGGTACCGAACGTAGGAGATGTCTATTTAAATCAACAGAAATTTCTTTCATTTCTACGTGAAACGATATATATTCAGTTACAAATATCGAAGGCAGCCATACGAGATATTCTGCTTGAGGGGACGAAATAAAAATTAATTCGCGAGACGTAAAATGTTTAACGGTATCAAATGTTTACGTTCTAAAGGCAAAGTTTCGTCTTTTTCTTGATAAGTTTACCATGCAAGAATCAAATTGTTTCGTAAAGCTCGGAATTTTGAAGAAGTAGAGCGCTTGTATCCACTGTACGATGCTCTTTTTCGTAAAGATACAATGTCAATGTTTTCCGAGGTTTACGTCGCTCGATGTTCGTGCGACGGGGCAAGAGGGAAGTGCACGTGACTCGGTTAATACGACAATGAAAGTTGTTAGCGATACGTAGTACGATAGAAGATATAATCTATTCGAACGTTCGCCACGCCGGGGATACGATGACGCGAGCAATTATTTTTGTAGGACGTTGCACTCGTGGGCGACGCACCGATTCTGTCTTATTTTAATTTCGTCTACCGTTCGATCTCAATTCAGTTCACGATTACGCGAACGCTTAACAAGTAGTGTGCGTGTAAACAGAGACGCGTGCGGCACGCTGTTGCTATACCGTTGTTTTGGAAATGCGAATCAATCCTTTCAAAAGAAGCTCGTTCGCGGCACAATTAAATCAGAGAAGTTGAGACAGAGTGAGAAATAAATTGCAGACGAAATCTCTTCGGGTATAAGTTTTAAAAATATGAATCTTCGCTTAGGAATCGCTACGTTTGAACAGTCATCTTACTAAAAAGGAAGTCGAGTAATATTTCAAAAAATGTTCACAGTTCCTAATCTTTATCTTTCCGCGTTGTAGCAATCGTTGTTGATATTATTTCGCAATAGTTGGATTAGCTTCGCGTACAGCGCATTCGAATTCTCCAATAATTAAACTTGCCCTTAAACTGCAAGAGCTCGTCTTACGCGAAATCGATTATCGAGTACCCATC
This sequence comes from Bombus affinis, assembly GCF_024516045.1. Classification (NCBI taxonomy): domain Eukaryota; kingdom Metazoa; phylum Arthropoda; class Insecta; order Hymenoptera; family Apidae; genus Bombus; species Bombus affinis. The sequence goes on along the minus strand of NC_066355.1, from coordinate 11,184,751 downwards.
ACGGCTTCGTCCGACAATATCTTCGTCAAATGTTCCATGGATGTAAGTAATTGCTTACAAACACTTACAAAGAGACGCGATCAATTAAATTAGTAGAGCAAAGGGAACTCGATACGCGTTCGTTTTAATTAGCATGTTACTCATTAACATTTGCACATTTCGATTTTCATATTACTTCTAACAACGACACAGGCAATTTTACGAAGGAAACGATATAATTCCACGATAATTTCCACCCATTTTTCGTTTGCGTTTTAATTTTAAAATGCACGATACACGCAGACGCGAATTTCCTCGTAAACAGGAATGTAATGTGGCAATTCCTGGATGCGAAGGTACGCATTGTTACATTTCATCGTGAGCTTCAGAAATTAATATTTCTTGCTCTACTTAATTCTTAAATGCAGTTGCTAAATTCTCCCCTTTGTGCTGCGACGAAACAACAACCAGCGGTGCTTCGTTGTTATTTTTACTTTGATGCAATTAATTAACGTTGAGATTGCGTTTAGCGCTAATTGCATATTTCAAACGACGATTCGTATTGTTGCGATATAATGCTCATAAATGAAATATGATGGGATAGGAATGGCGAAACAGAAGTGATACAAAAATTGTAGTATCGCGTTTAAAAGAGTCAAGGTACCTATGTATATGTGTAGCCGTGTAAATCAAGAGAAAGCGAGAGAGAAAGATAACGCAACAAAAGGTAAACGATCGAAACGTGTCGAAGCATGGTCGAAAATGTCGAAATCCAGGTCGAAGTAAAACAGGTCGAGACGAGATTATCAAGAAACGCATCATGCCATAAAAATAATCAAGTCCTTGCGTCATCAGGCGTCGAACGTAATCGATAGTGCTCGAGCTTATAGCCTTTTTGTCTCATCATCGTTGCACCGTCGATGAGAGACGGTGAGACGCAGGGCTTCCTTTTATTTCTGCGATAAAGATGGCACACGCAACTCCCGCCCAACCCCTTTCGCAGCTGGTGTGTCAGAAATAGCGAAGATCGCTTTGTCGTCTTTTTCCTGATGGCGGAAATTCTCGCACGTGCGACATGCACAAGCATTCCAAGGTTGTTGCGTCTCACAGGGGGGAGAGCCGACGTTGTTATGGATTTTAATAGGGAGCGTGAACGACACGCTCAGGGGTGGGTAAATATCTCGCTTGTCTCGCTTTCGCTCACTTCGACTAAACTGAAAATACGAATTCGTAGGATGCCATTTACTAGGGGCGCTATTGTATTCAAAAGGTACGAATTGGAAATTGATCGTGAGTTTGTTGGTGGATTGCCGAAGCGATTCAATGGAACCACGGTGGCTTCGAGGCAGCGCGAAATTCATTTCTTTTATGATAGGTTGTCGCCAGCAGACGCAATATTACCGTATTACAGTTACAGTCACAGACGATATTCGCCAAGTATTATATATGACGTGGCGTGAAAAGATTTAGGCTTGCTTTCGAAACCTCAAATTACAGCTATTTTGATTAATTTCTTCTCTATAAATATACATCTGTATGTATAGTTGACAAATTTGTTAACTGACGCTGCTAGCGAAAATGACGTACAAACGATGTTGTTTTAAGCAGAAGCGAATTTAGGTAGAGAAAACGAAGACAAACTAATCAAAAAGTCCATCTATTTCTAGCATAGAAAATGCCTGCGTAAAGAATCCAAAAAAGTCGAGTTTTTTTAAAGGGCAAAGCCATTCTACGAGCGCGTCTTTAGTTTCATGACCCTGATCGCGATAAAGGCACGATTGACAGTGGCACGTATTGTTCGATTAATGACAACCAAACCATGCCGTGCCATCGACTTGGCACACTTCCGATTTTATTGTCCCGACGACGATCACGTTTCTCTATAAATTTCTGAATATCGGAATTGGCATTGTTCCGGTACCTAGTAGTTGCTACTTTGTGCAAAGGAAACAAAATCCTTTGAATAAAATTTACGATATCTTGTTTCCTAATTATCGTTATTCGCCGCATGGTGTTACTATATTTTCGATGTTTCATCAGCTCTTACGTTATACCGAATTCTTTAAAATTTTCTTCGTAGTGTCGTTTCTAATGTCATTTCGTGAAACTAAAAGACACCCATTATCGATGGAAATCTCCTTTCAGAGTAAGAAGGCAAAGACTCTGTACAACCCTCGTTCGAAACACATCGCTGCGATGTACTTGAGGAAATTAGCTGCTACTATCAATAGTTAATTATGCGGGTCGTGTTTTCATAAGATCGTACACAGTAAACTAATTACAGGTAAGCCGTAATCACCTTTGGCGTGGAAATTTAATTTTATTGTCATTAGATTAGTACACGCCACGGACGAATTTGGACGAAACAAGCAGACTAATGACCACCTTGTTCGATGTCGTAGCCGCTTCGATAAATCGGTTACAAGACGAAAATCGTATCTTGATTTTCAAAGTGGATATTTTCGAGCCATTGCCTCAGGGTCAGGCAGAAAATAATTATCGGTGATGACCGTGACTTCTTTTGACCAAAGATTCGAGGATCGAATTTTACGAAAATGATGGCGAAAGAAATAGAAATTTTTATTGGTCGAAAAGAATATTGGTTTTCATATTTTTTTTACATTCTCCTTACAAACGAATCGTATTCGATCAATTATTTAATCGAATTATTTGATCGTTATAAAAACAAATAATTTTGTAAGTTCGAACAAACGACTAAAGAATATTGCGGAAGAGTATGAAATGATCGCTTAAATTTCCTGGAGGAGAAGCGTAGTGAAACGAGTTCTGTGGAAAAATGTTCATTCGATGATTTTAATCAGGCGGAATAATCGTATTTACGTATTAACAACTCGATAAAACAGCGATTAATGGTTGTTGCATAATCGCTGTTCACGTTTTCATTACACGTGTTATCGAAAACCTCTGTGCCACTGTGTGAGTTAGCTATGTTAACTAGCGCATTGAAATAACATTAAAATAAAAAGCTCTAACGAACAAAGAAGAAAATAATGTTCAAAGATCGTTGAAAAATAATTTCAGTTTTATATCAATCTCGTTCGACGGAATATTGAAAATGATCTCCATTTCTAATCTCGGATTATACGATAAAGAACAATGCCACATTTAAATTCGGATACGATTAGTTTAGTTCTTTTCTTACAGTGAAAGAATTTGTTAGAAAACTTTGGAAAACAATTTCGAAAGAAGGAAACCCGGTTTTAAAGAAAATTTATGGTTCTCCGTAAAAGTCTTTGCAAAAATAGCTTCACCAGGGAATTTCGAAGCCGAACCAGTAGCATTATACGTACAAGTTTCGAAGCCAAAGAGTAGAAAAGTGAATCGCTTTCGGATACGTTTCATAACATAAACTTTGACGCCGCGGAGGATTTCCTTCTGACCTGGCAAACATTCGGGAGGGTACCAATTTAATTATTCACTTAGGAAACTTCTCCGGTTTTTGATTCACCCTGTCTCGGTCCGTGAAAGCGAGCCGTTCAATATTTACAAGCACATATCACGCACAATGCAGAATCGATCACCGATGAAGAAATTAATGAAATTTCACTTTGCAAACTACGATAGCCAATTCGCCGTTCTTTCTAGAGTTAAAAGCTTTTTTGTATTTTTTTTTATTTGTATGAGATCGAATCTTTGTTTACGATACTTACGAGCATCGATCTCGAATTTCTCTATTGCGATGAAATAGAATATGATTTTTGAAAAAATGTTGTGCACGAGTAAATTATTGTGTGTAAAATGGAAAAATATTTACCTTTTGTAATGTCCCTTTTTTCAATGTATCTTTTTTTTCTTCTTTTTTTTAGTGGATGGACGAAGAGGAACAAAAATTTGCACGTTATTTGGAACTTGTTAAACTGTAAATGTTTCTTCCCGTTTAATTAAAACCACTGGCAACGTTATCTGTTATTCCATTCAACCGGTTCAATTTTTCGCTGAATAAATATTAAATATTGGAAAATGTCATGTAACTGGGAATACAATGGGGAAAGGGCGAACAGAGATCGAATTCCTCTAGATACAGGCAAGTGGGACGAAATAATTCACGGAAGAATTGATAACTTTCTGTATCGGAAGAAGCATGATTTTTGTGCAAGATTTTGTCTCTTAAAAAGCGTCGAATATAATAATTAATTTACCATGGACGTCCGCGCCGAGCCTCGTAAGGGCTTGACCCTCCGTACACCAAACTCTGAGCATGCACTTCAGCAGCTCCTCCAAGGCCCTCTTCAAGGACGCGTCCTCTCCAAGCTCCGAACATTCGGAGGCCGCGCAATCGCACACCATCTCGCGTGTTGATGCGTGTCCGGCCACGTGACGCGTTCCAAGTGCTACGCGACTTTCTCGTAGCCTACTCGAACTTCCGGCGTATTCTTCGGCGAACAACGTATCCACCGGGTTGTCCGGCGATCGGAAAATCACCGCGCTATCGTCTATTCGCCTCCTCGTTCCCTATCACTCTCGAATGCTTTAACGATGCGGTTTCGATCATGGATTATGACACGACGAAGAAGCGGAGGATTTCCGGTGTACGGTGTACACCGTCTTTTCCACGCGCTCGCCGTCCTTTCTTTTTCTACCGTAAAATGCCGCGTTAAGTCCACGCCTCGATTTGTCCACGAACGAGATACGAAAGCAGGATGCACACGCGTCGCGGAACGCGTCAGACGCAAAGGAAAGCTCTGTTCTTCCGAAGAGGATGCCTTCGGCCAGCTCGTGGAATGCGACTCGCCGCCCTGACCCACTGACTGCCAGCCAAAAGCTTCTTCCACGCCACCCTCCCTGCCTTCCTCTCTCTCTCTTTCTTCCTCTCTCCTTCACGCCTCACTCCACTTCAGTTTAACTTCGGCGGGAATATTCAGACGGCCGCGAATCAAGCTTCCACGTATAGAATCAACTCCTCCCTCTCCCTCTTTCTTTCTCTTCCTCTCTGAGCGCTCGAAATTGTATCTCGATGATACCCGATCGATGCTTCCGGTGTGTTCTAGCGAAACGAGGACCGGGGAAGGGGATCTCGATGCGGTTTTCGATTGTTGTCTCGAAATGGAACTATAGAAGAACGGAGCAGCGAGATGGACGAGAGGAGTCGTTCTTTCGACCGACTGGAGGAAACGTGCAGCAACCACACTTGGATGTTTTCGGAATATCTGGAATAACGCTATTTTACTAGGACAACATTATTTTTCAAGTTCGTTCGAGGACTAATTTTGCTTTCAGACAGACGAGACATTCGCGTTTTTCTTGGTATCGATTTTCTTGGGTGGATACGTTTCGTAGCGATTCGTGATATTGTCTTTGATAATAACCTACTACGTAATGTGACAGAGTTTCTTCCGTGGAACTCCTTTACTGGTATTTCCTTCGCGAGAATCATCTAAGAGAATATTTAACAACGTCCTATTATGGAAGCGGAGAGTATAACGTCTGGAATATTTGCCATTACTGGCACTTGTAGTACATACCGGCGTGTATACACAATTACTTATGAAAATCGCTTACAAGAGCACTCTAAAAAGTTCAGAACGAAACAAGCCTAAGGTATGCTTAAATAAAATAATTTTTCGATCTTGTATCGTGTAATCCGACAAAGAAACGAATCTGCAATTATCCGAAAGTCGTTAATTATTCCAAATATTTGCAAAGTAAACAACGATGCTGACCTACGAATAAACGCATTACTAACTTCAAACATGGATATACGTACTGTCAACAATCTGCTGTTTTCATTCATACTCTTGCCAACTAATATATCCTGTATAGTTATATTTCCACATAATTGGCTTTGGAATATCGCGACAAAGACGCAGTTTAACATGTTCGCTCTACGCCTATACGACTTTTCTTATGAAACCACTTACGAAGAGAAAGGGACGATGAGAAATAAAGCACCGACACTCTGTATATCAAAATTTACAGCTTGAAATCCTAGTTAACCGGGCAATCGTAACACTGAACAATATTTATCCGTTCTCGAAATACGCGAATCCCTAAATATAGTACAGCCTGATACGATTTATCCGCAACTCTATAATCGTAAATTATCGAATGAAATTCATTTTCCACTAAGTTTGATAGAGGTCGTTATAATATTCTGACAATGGCTAGAACCAGGAAAGCGGTTGTATTCGAGGATTCGCCTATTCTAATCAAGTAACGACCTATTCGTCACATGTGCCTAGCTGACGCACAAGCATCGTGGAAGCGTCGTAGCAGCCGACGACGCTCGGCGTCCTTCTCTCAAGCTACGCCGTTTCGATTATATTTAGCCAGAGTATTACGCGGTGCTTATTTAAAGAAACGGGAAGAACGATTCCCTCTTTTTTCTCCTCTTTCTTCTCTCTCGCTCTCTCTTGGCCGTCTCTTTTCCGCCCTCCATTTTCAGCACATTTTCCACTCTTCCACATCCACGAAAGCCATCTGCTACCGTTCACTTTCTCTCTTCCACCCACGTCCCGGCGTTCGATATGGCAACGATTTCTTTGTCTGATCTCCTTCTGTACCAGGGCATTCTTCAGCGATGCGTTGCCTCATAGCGAAGTAAATTTTAGTTACAGTAATCTCTCCCTCTTTTGCTCGCACTCTATCTCTGTCGTCAATGGAATTTCTACATTTCGACGTATACATTTTGTACGCTTTGGATAGATCTAAGCGACGTCTACTTTGCCGTGTTAATTCAAATAGGCCTATTTGATTCTACGTCAGAAGATGTTTCCGAGAAAAATGGCTTTTAGAATTTAACATCCAGGCATCGACTTTGCGTACGTCCGAAATATACACCGTTACATCCTCCAGTCTCGATGGAAATACGGCTTTCTTATTTAATGGACAAATTATTTCTCTGCTACCCGGCTGCAATGACTCGATTTTAAGCGAAATTTTCCGAATACACCCTTTCGACTTAAGAGTACTTACTAGTTTCATACGAGTTTACTGCCAATCTAATTTTTATTGTAATTCCGGATCGATGGATCTAATGGGACAATTTTATTTATGAAATTTTCAGTACCGATCTTTTTAGAAATTGTAAAATGCTAAAATTTCAATTATTTCGAGGTTACACGAAGGTTGCTTAGGTTTCCATTTTCACCATCTGTTTCCCATCAGATGTTCGATCCCATTTCCATTAACTTGCGTAAAAATTTTAATTTCAACTGCCTGCATGCTTGGTCTGTGTCAAGTGTCGAAATTTAAATATAACGTTCGAAGATGTAATTTAAATTGCTTTCCAACAGAAATAATACACTCGAATACAAATTTGCCGTGTTATGTCAAGAGGGTGCATCTGCAACTTTTGCTTAAACCGAGACATTGCTGCCAGGTAAGACGAAAATAGTTTATCTATAGGTATATTAAGTAAGAAGGCTGTGTCTGCATTGAAACTGATGATTATCATTGACATCGAACGTGCGTATGTGAAATCGATGCCTGCTCGTTAAATACTAAATCCAAAGGTCATTTTTCTCAAAACCAACCTTTCCACGCCAGTGTCGGTTACTTGCTCCAAACTAGAAAAATAGGAATACTTGAAATTTCAATTGCATTCCTTCCAATCGCAAAAGTTACCTTATATCCGTACCTGACGCTTCTATATTAATTCCCCCTTCGAACATCCCACTTTACCTTCGTCTCTCTTCATATTTCGCATACTTACACATAGTTTATCTTATGAATTTCGAAAGTATGCCGCAATTGTTTTTGCCGTGCGTTACATACTTAATTCTTTATAGGTCTGTCACGTTGTCTGAATTCCGTGTATCATACTAAAATAGTCGAAGAAAACTATTCCGTACGAAAGAATGTTTCTTTATGGATAAAAGAGATAATTTACTTGTAACGCTTTAAATATATATTACACGCATTGTGTCATAGAACAATGCAAACACGAGCACAAAGTTCATCGTAAATCTACCTCCGGTATATTCGTGTACCCATGCATCGTCTCTAGTCTCCTATTACGTGAAAAATTTCGATTTATTCGTGTGACGTATCGTGTATAATTTCTCTTTTCTGTCATAACTATCTCGAGGAGCGTGTCTACACTCGGCATATAACGTATGTATAACATGTAACATCTTTGGAGCATGGTAAATGATCCTCGGAATCTCCACGGCCGAGGGCATAAATTTAGTGACAGCGTTAAGGTGTTGTGCATTGTAAGATGAATTTAGCAAATATTTACGCGAACATAACGTTAGATCTATCATAGGTGTCGCGGGGAATTTTGAACTCACCGACAATTATTTGCTCATTTCGTTAGAAACTTCGTGTCTCTTTATCGATATTCCATACAAACCATAGATTACCAATGATGAGCGGTGGTAAATATTTTCCTATCAAAATGTAACAGCCATCGTTTAAACCGTCGTTGAGGCACAAGCACAATTCCGAGTAAAGAGCAATCGGTTTTGTGTAAACTACTCTCGAGACCAATTGCGATCGTCACCGTTAAATATAGTGCGCTAAGTGGAATTTATTTAAAACGGTGATTCTTATTTTGGTGTAATCGACATATCGCTGAACCAGCATCAGATTTATTTTAAAAACGAAGCCTTTAGCACTTTTAACGCTTGTCAGGATTAAAATTGATTATGGAAAGGTTGCTCGTCGTTCGTAAGTGGTTTCGACAGGTAATTATAAATGGCTGTCAAAACTAATCTCCTTATTATTATCTTTCTGATAATTTATTTCCCCTCTGTATTGTATTTCTACCGTTAAAATATTTGGATCGCAGGTAAAATAACAGGACCTAAAGTTCGATATTTACCTTTATAATCTATGTATATTTATGTATATCGTTGAAATTACACCGCAGATCTCTATAAACAAGCAGCAACGAGCAAGCTGCGTTATAAATCGATCGATTTTAGCCTTGATTAAAACCTTCATTTTAAATATTCCTGTATATTTAGAAGAATAACCTTTATGTTGAAATTTATCCACATAGTCTGAGGAGTCAGATTCCGTGCAAGTCGAGGACATTCTATTCAGCAGATTGATTATTCGATATTAATAAATACAGGAAATTTATAGACACGAAGAACCACATGATGTAACTTAACTTCATTGTGAGCGAGTAAACATTTGCCAATAATTCCCATGCATTTGCTACTATGTGCTGCAAAGTACGAAACTAGAAGCAGGCAATTTCTTCCCGACACTTAATAAAAAAAGTTTGGCTATTCCGTTGAAGGCGAAATAATAAGAAAACGCAGTCCAACAACTCACCGAAACACTTGGTCTGTATCCTTTTATACATTTCCCCGCTTATCTTTCGGTGTACTATCCTCTGCGTCGTCGCCTGGTACTTTTTCTTAAAGTTTCTTTCGCTCTCCGTCGATTCCTGAGAGCCCCTTCTCTCTTTGGCCACACTTTCCGTAACTTCGTCGTCGCCGTCTCTGCTGTCTGGCCTTTTCCACACGTGACTCTCCTCGAGATCGCCGATGTAAATCCATTCGCTGCTCGTGTACGGTTCCACGTACGTGTCTTCGTCCTCCCGACCTGATATTAGACGCAAGAACAACAACTTTTAGAGAGAAAACTGCAGACACGATAAATTTCGAACGAGAACATCGTCCTTTTTTTTTACCAGAGATGATACTTTCCTCTGTGGATATGGAATAGAATTACTCTTTTTGGCAAATATTCGAGGGACGAAGGGGAAAAAGGACGATAAGATTGTCGTAAAACAACTTTTTCCAGGAGATCTAACTTGAATATTTCAAGTGCAACGATAAAGAAATTATGAATTCAATTATGTTGTTCATAACACGAAGCTTATACTTTTATTAAGCGTCGGGGAATCTAATTTTTCTTCTCGTTATCTTTAATATCGTATTTAGAATAGCCTGACACTTTCTATAATCGTATGAAATTTAACAATCGCGCAGCTACGTGCAATTATCCTTCGTAATTTTTAATTTAATTTTGTTAATCTCCTGTTTTTTAATTCTACCTTATAAAAGGTATTATATTCCATTATTACGTAATGGTGAAATTAGGCGAACGAAACAGACCTATTAAGAAAATTAACGCTTTATTCCTTCGGATCTTAGTGAAATTTATTGGATCTTAACAAACAGCGGAACAACTAATCACCTTCGAGGAAGATATATGGTACGAGAGAATCGGGGCGAACTTTTTTAATTAATGAGCGCTGTGTTCACTAAATTTTTGTTTTAAATCGCGTTTCATTACGTAACTTTTTACAAGCGCGTTACCTGCCTGCTTTTATTATGCTCGTTTCGCAAATACTCGCTACGTCCATTTACCCGTATAACGCGCTTCCCAGTAGATGTGGAAGCAGTTAATAGAGTTCTCGCACCGGAACTTTTTCACACCCTTTTTTACGACACCGTCAAGGGAATATCTTAATAAAACATACATAAATACGTAATGATCAGAGCCAACGTCGCAGTTCTTGCCGATTGTTACGATCTAAATATGGATGTTTATGTATTTATGGGAAATTTAGTTGTACGAAAATGTAAACTACACGTTACGACATTTGATTTTACAACTTAAAAACCTTCTTCGTCTTGTTTAACTCAAGGGTATTTTTACAGATAGAGATAATCGAAATGTAACAACCAACACGTCGTTGCTACAAGTAACAGAGCACAAGTCGTAAAATCTTTCTCGAAGGTGCTAAGTTTTGAAATCGTTGCCTCGCCTTCGACTTATTTCCCATTACTCTCATAGCACGATATATTGGCAAAACCCTAAACTTCATACAATCCTAGATCCAGGCTATCTTTTCTTAGAATCTACCCCTTTATCTCCTACACCACCGATGCTTTACAATACTTCAAGAGTATATTCCAAAAGATAAGCCAGATACGCACAGGATGCTCTAGAAGCCACGACAAAACAAAGAAGAAGAGGATTGTTTGTGCAAGATAAACATTACGAAGTGTCATTTACGAGAAAATTCATTCCTCTTATAAATTTTAACACACAAAGATAGGCGTTCAAGCTAGCCTCGATATCTCACAAACGAAACACCGTGCAATTGCTATGTAAAGTATCTTTTGGTAGATCACATATCGGGATGAACGGAAAGTTCGTTCCATTTTTACGGCTAAACCGAAGGATGTGTTTTCTTCTTTACCCGTGTCCTCTTCGATCACAATGTGACCATTCCCTCCGACGTTCTTCCGCCATTCGTGCCAAGCCAACAAATATCGAGTACTTGTTATGTAAAAATGCTTGTTTTACACTCTACAGTCGATCGTTAACTAATCGATAATGATTGGTTAGTTGGAGAAAAGCTAGATCGATCTCGCTACGAAAAATGAAACGAACTTTCTGTTCAACCGAATAATTTAGAAGCGATTCAAGACGGACAGATTACGTGACTCATGCTGTACGATAGACATTCTTTGCAACGTCAATTCTGTACATCGTACTAACCGGTAAGTATCTCCAAACTGACGTCGGTGCTCCTCGCGTGAAGCCTTTTTCTGCCAGCGGCGGTATCGTCGATAGATCCTCTGCTTCCTCGTCTCGAGGCCACCCTTTCCTCCGATTTCGCCCGGACGTCCGATCTACCAGCGCTGCTGCGTCGGTGCCTTCTGTCTCCTCGATCCTCCGATCGATACCTTTTGTCGAACTTCTTGTACAGCCGATGGCCGGGTACGTGTTTCGGCGTGGAGGACCTGTGTCCTTCCGGCGAGTCCGCGAAACCTGCCGGCGGTCGAACGATCTCTTCCGAGACCTCGAGGTGGAGCAACACGACGGCACGCACGATAGAGAAAAGAGGTAGATAGACCGACAGATAGAGAGACAGATCGATTCGAGATTGTTTTTTTTTTTTTTTTTTTTTTTTTTTGGTAGTTTGCTGGAGGTTAATTTTTAATCAAACTAAGTCGAATTTAAGTTAAAGCTGACATTTCAGCGATTTGCGACTCTCTGACCTGTTAACTCGGAGTGCGAAAATCAAAGATTCTTTGTCTTTTAACGCTAGAATCGCCAATCCAAATTCAAAGTTTGGTAATTTTAGCGTTACTGTATTATTATGTTTCGTGAAAATTAAAACAGATCCGCATAGAGATAATTAATTTCCGTATATGTTTAATTACGCCTGAGAGAGCAAGTTAACAGGTTAAGGGCTGGTTCGTTAGAAACGAGTAGGAAGAAAGGAAGAAATTCAAGACTCAAGCAACGACTAAACTACGCTATACACTACAGGCTTCGTCTATTTATAGTTAAATATACTAAAAAAAAGTACCTTCGAATCCACCATCAACTAACAAAAGAAGGAAGAATATCGTTTGAAACCTCCTACAAATGTTCCATCGCCCCTATCGTATCATGCCTTCGAACTTCCTTCCTTTCATAGGAGGAACTTTAATAAACACGGTGAATAATTTACCTCTCTTCCACAATGGTGACAATGGGGAGCGTCGAGGGCGCTGGCGGTCAAGCACTGGTCCGCGCCCTCGCTGTAGAAGACACTGTCGCTCCCTGGGCTCACGGATCTCAACGATTCCGCTGAAAGAGCCCTTAATCTAGCCTCTGGGCTCTGCGACTCAACGATCATCGCCCGTTGTCCGTTGTGTCCTGGGCTGCGTTGATAACGACCCGGACTCAGCCTCGAACACATTATGTCGTCCGCTGCGCGCGATCTTCTTCGTGGAAGACTGCCTGTTATGGCAGCGTTCTTGTCCTAAATGGAAACGATGGAAATAGGATAGAAAGTTGTTTCATTATGCCAGTATTACGAGTTGGTTTCGCGGTATTTTCGGTTACGAGATTTGTCAAAACACATGTGCATGGAATATTAAAATTTGCGTTTGGATTGGAGGCTTCGGTTTTAATTTTCGAACGAGTGCTGCTCGACATTATCTCAATCATAACGTTTAAGAAGCGAATTTCTGAAATTATTTTTCTATGGGATACATCTTATAAAACTTTACGAAATATAAGAATTAGCATTTTTTAAACGTTTTATCGTGCAACTTAGGAAGAAATAGGACGCGAAGGAAGAAATTTCCAGTATCCAATACCCGTAGAAGGGAACTTTCTTTGCAAGGATTACTTTACGTTTTATAAGCGAGTTACGTACGATAACAAAGAACCAAAAGGTAACACTGTGCAGGAACTTGGATAACATGGAAAGTGATTATATCAAAGTTCACATATAACATTCAGGAATAACTTTTTAATACGTAAAAGAGTGAAGTGTCTTACGCTAAAAATCCACTGGTAGCCAAAAGATAATTTTTAGCAGATAATTTTAACACGAATCAAACTAAGTTTATGTAAAATAAGTAGAAATAGAATTATTCTCTCTCGCGGAATTATATTCGTAGTAATGTCCTCGAAATTTTCCACTACGCATATATGAATTTGAAAATACACATATCCGACGTAATCTAATATTTTTCACATGCAAATTGGAATTTTCCGATAGTATATTTTTCGTATTCAGTCGAGAAAAATCGGTCAACGTAACGTCCGATTGCTGCTTTAAAAATAATAGAATATGCGTCTCTCAAATATTTTCCTTTTCTTCGACTAACGTTTCTCCAACAATGGCTTACCTCGTTGCTCCTTCTCCTAACAGAAACGTAGCCAGTGGTCTTCCTCCTGGGACTCTCCCTCGTCCTCCTGTGCCTTCCATCAGCGCTCTCGCGATGCATATGATGATGATGATGATGATGCATATGATAGTGATGACTGCAGCTAGAATCGTCCGAAGTAGGAACATGGCCGCCATCCTCAGCTTGTTCCACGCGCCAATCCTCTTTCTGAGGGCTCCTGGTAAGCTGTTGTTGCTGCGACTGCTGCACCTGAACCGTTTGCTGCACAGTTTCGCGCTTTCTGTTGTTCTTGTGTGGACTTCTGGCGCTCGTTGATTTTCCTCTCGGTCTATGACGATGACTCGGCGTCGGGCTAACGTCGACGCTATCTCCGTACAATTCTGCGCTGCGTTCGATGCCCGATGAGCTTCCAAGGAAGTCGAGGGTGAAGGTTTTCCTTCGTCTGCGACGCTCTTCTTCGGTCCAGCCGCGTAAATCTGGCGGAGACTCGGCGTAGCCACCGGAAGAGGAGCGGTGACCTTCCTGGAAGCGGGTAGTAATGAAAGGAGCGTAATCGATGTTTTAATCCCTAATTGGGTATCTTAGATAAATGGTAATTATTGATCTTACCAGCGATTTATTCGTTTAACCATTGAAGCAAGCAATGTGACGTATGAAACGTGTAAGATGTAACGGAGAAACGTATGGATTCGATTATTTGTAACCAAATAGGAATTTAAAAAAAAAAGACAAAAATCCAGTGCGTAAAATATGTTCAAACGATCGATTACGTTATCATCAGATACGGAACCAAGACGGTGTAAAATCGAAATAGTATACGATACGATCCCAGCTGAGATTCGCATTTAATCTTCCAGAGATCGTACCTTAACTGGAGCGAGACTAATTCGACGCCATTAACGAAGTTCGGAATTACTAAATCCTCGACGACTCTCTAATACTCCCTTCGAAAAAAAGGAAATAGCAAAAATTCTCATTACTTATATAGGATTTATAAGACGCCCCTGTATCTCGTTATTTTAGGCAAGAATATCCAGGAATACCAGGTTTTCTCTCGTAGAACTATCACGTTCTCCGGTCGGACGAGAATAAAAATTTGCGATTCGCGAGGCAAGACACGATCGACAAATCGATTGAAATTAGCTTAATTATGTTCTTACGTCACGATCCAGTTCCGTCTCCGAGGTGTGTCCGCTCGGCGGTGCCGTCTGCTGCTCGAGTTCCTGACCTGGATCTGTCATCGCATCTTTCAGGTCGTAACTGCCCGAACTACTGCTGCTCGTGGACCTAGCTGGTGACGGTGGCACCTCCAATCCGAATGGACTTTCCGTTTCCTCCAATATCGGTGGTGGGCTGCACGGCTCTTCAACGACGGCCTGACGCCACACACCACGGAATTTCAATTTCGCATTCCGCGGTACTTAATACCTCGTCCTACGATTTCTTCGCTAGGTACTTATTCAACGATCGCGCTAAACATTTATTTCGTAGATAAAAACAAAAAAAAAAAAAAAAAAGAAAATTATACAAATTCGAATTTCCCTAACAATCTTCTGGCCATTGAAACGAATGTTCTATATCCACGTAGAAATGCAAACAACGCGGATGAATATGCAAAGAAATTAATATAAAAGTTGTCGAGAAGTTGTCGAAAACTGACTGTTCTCGGTTCAATCAAATCGACATGGAAAGAGCAGCAATAAGTTGTGACAGCGATCGAGAAGAAATAGGGTACGAAAGAGACTTCCGGCGAGTCGTCTGTTCAACTTCTTCTCGAACTTCTCAACAAAAGGTTGCCGAGAGAAAGAATGGCGAAGCTTACCTCGCTGCGGGCTAGGCTATAAATCGAGCTGGCGCTCTCGAAAGAGCTTCCTTCCGCGGCAGTGGCTGTCGCCGAGGCCGAGGCCGCGGCGCTCGATGTTTGCGGGGGCTTCGACCAGGAACTGGTCGTTGCGGAAGTGCCTGTAGTGGTCCCAGTCTCGGTGGAGGTGTTGGCAGTGACATAGTCCTCGGTGGTCGAGGTTTCGGACAGGTCTGTGTTGGTTCGACCGCCCGAGTCCGTTCTGGTGAGGCTCAGGCCGAATTCGCTCGATGATTGGGATTGTGGCTGCGACAACGGCGGACCGGGACTCGGACGACGGAATCCGCTTCTCGGTCTGCCGTTCAGCGGCAGCGTCACGGATGATTCGACGCTGAGAAGTAATTGCCTTTAAAAATCGCTTCAAATTTTACACGAGGTGTCTCTAGCACGGGCCGACGTTCGATGGGTGAAGAGATCGAACGATGAGGTGCTGCGGGTGATCTCGTGCTTTTACTTGGCGCCGGGATAGAATGCTCTTTGTGGCTTGTTTCGATGTTTTGTATTATAGTTGAAACGAAAATTATGCCTTTGATTTCTATGAAATCCAATGATACGAAATACATTGAAAAATAAGATCTACGATACGTTACCTTGGTGTTAAGGGTTGAATAGGTGTCGTCGGTTCCAGGCGTATCCTCGGACTCGATGGACGTGACTCCATCGTCTCTTCGATATCCAACGCTTCGGTATCCATCGAGGAACGTTGCTGATGCTGGAGAAGCAGAAGGTGCCTTCTCCTCGAGGACGGTGTCAAAAGAGCCAACGAGTCAGCCTGCAGAACCGTCGCCTGTGACTCGTTCCAAATTCCGTCGCTGTGGTCCCTCGTGACGTCGTTCGTTAACGAATCGCTCGATGCGAACGGAGATGTGATCATACCGGTGATACTAGTTCCAGGGCCAAAGAGTAGCGGGCAAAGTCCGCTTTGCCGTAGTGGCCGTGTCGGCGACACGTAGTCCTTGGGACTCTGTAAAGTCCTTCGTGGCGCTGCAATTTTAATTGTAATCAAGTGTCAATCGCGAGTACAAGAAGTTTCAATCGAAAATGTTACTTAGTTCGAGTTTATTAACGTAAAGTGTGTAATAAATTTTCAATACTTTGATCGTACGAAGTTCATCAAATACTACCACTTAATAAGATTTCGAAGAAATCGGGTCTGAATATTTTAAGAAGAAATAAAATCGATCAAAGGCACTGTTGCATCAGGATTTGTATCCTTTATTTGCTGCACGATTTGTTCTGCTAGCCAATCCGCTGACCCATGCTTTCATCTTAAACCCGATATTCCAACTGGCTACCTCTCACGCTGCAAATTGCTTGAAAAATTTGACGGCTTTCGAACGTAGGTACGTAAAACTCATAGCTTGAAATTGGTCGAAGGTAACACAAGCGTAAAGGCAGAAAGAGTGACTTAATTTTTGGAAAATCTCGACAAACAACGAACAGAGGAAAAGAATAAACTACGTAGAAGTACGTACATATGCGGTTGAGATCGATCTATCCCTAAGTAGAATCTATCTGTTTGGTAACGATATAAATGAATTAATACAGCTGATCGAAAGTTTGCATTTTCGCATTCCTGATCTTTCGTACACTTTTATAAGCGCCGCTCAGTCTATTACTATATTGTTCTGGTTCGTTCCTTTCATACAGATTTTACTTCAACAGTCATAGAATTTTCAAAATATCCTACACAATTCAAAGAATTTTCGTTTGCAAACGTCACACGGTGCAATTTCTTCGAAACTGCTCGCGAGTGCATACATAATAAAAACATAGATCACATTTCGTACCTGATACCGCAGTCGGCGAAGTGGGAGACGTGGGGAGCGACCTCGGTAGCATAAAATCATCCGACGCCAAGCCTTGCACGCCATCCTCCAATGATACGCTTCTCTTACGGAACAGCCCTCGCCGGATAAGATTTTCGTGAAACTCCTAAAATAATATGCGTTGTATAATTTGTACGTGCGATGTACATATCGAGAAAGAACATCGCGATGATGCTACGTGAAGTAGTTTTTCGACTGAACCCCAACATTCCCATTTTTGTATTCTTTTCCACTTTTGCGACTCTGGCAAACAGGAGAAAAATACAATGTCGTTCGACGATTATCGATTTCTAGTCTCTTCGAGTTTCGAAGCTTTAAAGTCTTTGAGTAAGGTCGATGATGGGAGCCTGAGTAGCCCTGCGGCGTCCAAACTGCGAAATTTGCTAGAATTTTTGACGTCAGGATGATCGAAACTGTCGAGGACCGAATAAATATGATATTTTTCAAGAGCTTTACACGCCGCGTTGACAGAAAGTGTTTCGTTATTTTTTGAAGGAAATTGAAGCGTTTTTTTTTTTAATATGTAGATATTTTTGGAAAAATTAATACCGATCCTCGTTAAGATGAATATCATCGGTATCACGCGCGATAACGTATACCCAATCGTAAGACTGTAGGTGCTAAAATCGACAAGATCGTCGAGAAGTAATCGAGAACTATTATTTTATTATTAAGGCTATTATTTCTAAGAAGGCGATCAGACTTTTTATTTTCGCTTTGAAAAGTGGCTGTATGTATATGTTCGAATAGGGAAAAAGTTACCGTTTCGTTCAATTAAAATAACTTTTCTCCGGGCTTGTTGAACCGTGATCGATTAGAATTCGAGCACCTCGCACAAAGCAGTGAATTCTTTAAGAACTTTTAATTAGTTCTACGATCTTCCAACGAAGGAAAAAGATACATTCAGTGGAAATATTACGAAAATTTACCCTTAGAAATATAACCGAGGATTAAAGAGAGTTACGTGAAGTTAGCGAGTAAAATATTCCTCGAGAAGAAGTACGTTTACCTCGATAGCAAAGAACAAAAACGACAGTCTCGTTTCATAGACTGCAATTGCAGTTGGATAAATTTTAAGAGCTTCGGTTTAGTTTTAGATAATCGGCAAAGTTTCCTTAATGGTTTCGAAAATTTACGCCCGACCGACGTTTGTTGATAGGAGAAAAGGGAACTAATTAATTAGGATAACAAAGGAACAACGATCTCAATTTTCTAATAAAAAGCTTTTTTAATAAAGTGGATCAAGGGTGGCTAAAAAAAAAAAAAAAAAAAAAAAAAACGAGGAGTAAATGAATTATTCAAACGAAGAGGTAAAGCCGAGTAGACGATCATTATCCAGGCGAAAATTTTTTTTTAAATTCAAGCAATTAAGGCGGAGAAAAGTTTCAAAAGTGCTTAAATTCAGGATGCACTGCACACGTTATTAACTTTAAACTTCGATTTAGCTCCGAGGAAAGGGATCAGAAAAATTCAAGCTTTCGGTATTGAAATTTAGTTGGACTTGGAGTTCATCGAACTTTTTACCTCCTCGTTGACTTCGCTAATGTCTTCCTATCGAAAATCGAATATTTGTCCTCTTGACTCGAGTTTCAGTATCCTGCTTCGAAATTACCATAAACGTAGGTAATATAAAATTACAATTTTTACGTTCGGGGGACTAATTTTTGAAACAAAAATAGCCCGAACAAATGGATAGTAGGATAATGGTATTACGCGTCGGTTTCAAGGAGGTAAGAGTCACGCGAAAAGTTCGATAAATAGAGAGATTGGAAGATTTCGACGTAGCAGGAATAGAAATTGCACTGGCTCGGAGATTTAAAATGCTTCTGTAGCAGTTATCTCGGTGTTCCATACTGCGTCGTGCTTCCATGCAACGGTAGACGAAAGAATATTCAAAGAATTACGTTCGATACGTGATCGTTGATAACAATTCTTTAACGTGACTCTACCCAGCTTTCTCAAACTACTATCGGAGACATTGCATTTCGATAGCGATAGTACTTCGAATACCGTGCAACGTAAATTTATCTGCATGAGAAGCAAAACCATATTTATTTCTACCGAGACCATCGGGAATTCCGTGCATTACGACTTAATGTCAACCGAATATAAGAAATAAAAGAATCGAGAGGATACTTACCTCTTCGGGATGATCCTCTTGGGGCGAAGCGACCCTGAGCAGGGACAGATCCTCGGGCGTCGAGGAGAATTGGACGGTTGCTCTGACGGTCCTGCCCCACGAGTCCTGATGATTTCTCCTGCACGTATGAGGGTAACTTGGCTCGCCGGCTTCGCCGATCAGCTCGCGTCTCTCCACGCGAATTTCACCGTCTGAAAGAGTCTTCTGTAAGGGCAGGAACCTTCGTGTCGTCTGGGACATACGGTTGAGAAGGGCGCGAGCGTCCGGCGAGACAGGCGCCGGCTTGAAGTCTATTAGGATCTCCTGGTCGTCCAAATCGACGGATCTTCGATGACTTAAGGACTGTAAAACGAAAGAGAGAACATGACATTTTACGAAGCGAGTGAACAACGTGGATTCTATTCGATCGTCCCGGAACTTTTACTTTTTTTCTTTTTCTTTTTTTATCAAACTCGAGCCAGTAGAACGTTTATAAACGTATTGCCAGCCTTATGACGCACGACACGTCGAAAATAATTAGATCGTGTACCTTCTTCCGGCGAGTCTGTCCATGCCAGTATATTAATTAAAATCATATCGTCAAAGAGCGACGAAACACGAAATAACGAACAAACTGGAGGACGCGCACGCATTGGTGGTGAAACGTTTCGAAACGTATAATGTCATAAAACGATGAAACATCGATCAATAAGTTAATATCCGTAACGACGTTGTGTGTTCTTTAATTACACTCCACTGACAAGCTTTCGCTCTTTCACAACGTTTATTTTATTACTCAGACAGTAATTCGATCACACTACCATTATAATTCATTATAATCTACTATAAATAGCGTTAAAATTTGATGCTTGCCCGATCTTCTGGTTAATATAGCGTAAACGACTGTCCACAGAAACTATTCCGATGATTTATGCGAGAAATGCCCCGAAGATAAATTAGTTAATCCCGTGCTACTTTATCTAACGCGTTAATTGCGATTTTTATTCGTTCGAATGTGTGGACGGAATGGCCCGCTAATCAGTGATTTTTATCCGAATAAGAAATTGAAAAAATTGCAGTGCAAATTAAAAGTTACACAAAATTTGACCCAACTACGAAGGCAATGATTGCATAGACGTTAAACATTTATCTTGTATACGTTGCACGAAAATTACATATGACAAATGGAAAATTTGTACGAAATCAAATTTTACTATGATAATCGTAAAATAACGTAAATCTCTATTGAAGTACGCGATTATACGTTTTGCTGTGCCGCGCCATGGGATACATAATTCTCTTGCAATTGAAGAATTCATGATGCGCGCACACTACGACAGGATCTCGTACATAAATTCGTCATTGATTGCAATCGATAAATCGTTGATAGTTAGATATAATTTCGTTGAATTCGCAACGAAGGATGTATAATAACGTGTGGCAAAATTGCTAACGTTATTTTATTAATTGTTTTTATTCGCTTGCAGTTTCCATGTGATTCTCGAATATTACGATAAAATCGAACGGGTTTCTCTCTTTTTCAATCGTCACGGCTTTCGAACGGCTCAGGTAAGTTTAGCGCAGCCACGCACGCGAATCCTATACGATTTACACTGTTTGAAATGTGAGCTTAAACTCGGTGAAAAAGCTGGATACACGTAAATCGGTATACTCGAGGATGGTCAGGTTACGTAGGAGACCGGCCGGAAAACCGAATCGTTGGCCGCCTAATCGATATCTAGTCTCGCTACTATGACAGCGGTGAGATTTCATACGTGAAATTGAATCGGATGGAACGTCGGCGAGAGAGACGTTTGATGTTACAGAGAAGCAAGCAGGATCGGCGAATAATTCGGCAGATTTTCGAACCGGTTGCTTAACCACCGTTCGAAATTGGAATCCGTAATATGTTCGCTCTCTCTGAATCGAGAGTGGCGTCAAGTAGTACCCTACAGCGATTCGAGCATCACGAACCGAGGCTGAGTCCTTTCAACCGATTCTGCTGCTCTCCAAGTAGCAGAATCAATGCGATTCGAGTCGAATAGTCCACACAGAGTGTATCGGCAATATTCCAACGCGAATCTAGTCAGCAGCTGCCTGTATGATTGCTTCGCTATCAAAGGAATTTCCTGTCGGGCACTTTGCCTGTCGAGCATCGATCAATCCACGAGGACAAGTGGCGCAACACAGGACGAAAGTCGTTGCTCGAGAAAAATTCAATTTGCCACAGAGGCGGATCGAGGATCCCGTGTCCTCTTTGTCGTGGTTATATCTGTAAAGAAAAGATCGTAGGACGCCTTGCGAGTGTACTTTTCCCCGACTGTTGGTTTAGACGTCACGTTTAAGGGAAAGTTTTCTTTTTTTCCATGTAACTCGACGCGATTTTCAAGCAAACTTCCCATGTATTTTGATACGTCGAGAAAAGCGTCCGCGAGCTTTTATAAAAGACGCGCGAAGAAAATATCTAAACGAGTTATTTTTATCGTCGAAGGTAGGAAATACGTATTGCGAAAATAAAATGCTTCGAATGTTGCGGTGATTATCTCTCGAAGTACCCTCTTTTTTTTCTTCTCTCTTTTCACGTTTCTCTTGCTACATCGATTAACTTTTACGAGACATCGCACGAGCTTATAAAAGCTTCGTATCTCTTCCGTTAAATCGAGAATTCTGTTTAAAAAACCGTACTGTGGCACGACCTAACATTTCGCACGTTATTCGTTTGTGAAATATTCACGAGGCTGGTTGCAAAGAGCTGCGCAAAGTACCGTAACGCAGTAAGTGCAACCATAAAAAAGATCTTTGAAAGAAAATAGTTACTTGTAAAAGAACATGGAGTATAGCTTGTAATGCGTTTAATCTAAGAACCATAGAGAAATATCAGATCATTATCCAAGTTTAAAACGCAACGCTATAAATCAGATTGCAAAGTTCTGCGAGCAAAGTTTCCACTAACGAACAAAGAAATAGTCAAGAGAAATTAAGTTATACAGTAGGCGAAGGAAATAACCAGGACGATCGAGTTATACAGTACATCCTGCGTTACAAGTCCGCGCCACATCTGTTTCTCACCGAAGCTTAGGGCACATTGTGCCGACGCGTTGCGAGCATTTAACTGGTTTATTGAATCACGATGACCTATCCAATCGATAGAATTCAAAGCGGAATTAACCGTGACACCGACTAATCGCCAAAATTTCACGTTACTAATTTTTGAAAATTTCCAAAGAACAATACCTCGACTAACTCTTTTACCAGTTTTTCATTTAGGTCCCTGCAAAAGAGGAAAAATGAAATTACTCTGAAAAATATGCCAGGATTAACAAAGAACAAAAAGAATGTATAATCGTGACGACAAACAAAGAGGTAAGCGGAAATAATACAACGAATTGCATCGATAGAAAGAACAATTTGAAGGGTGAAAATGATATTTTAGTCGATAGCGATATTTCGCTCAAATTTTTTTTTTTTATCGCGATCAATGCCTGTCGTATACAGCGGATAAATTCGATGTACTTAAGGCATCCTTTAACGTTTCACATTTTTCCACGACTCTTTAAATCCTCTTTCTGCCTTCCGCCCCGAGAATCAGAATTCACGTATGATGAAATCTCGTGTGGGATTCACCGGTTTAAAAGACCAAGCAAATTCCGTGGTAACCATTAAAACTTACAATGTATCGGACTATTACTCCATTTCTCATTTAGAAGAAGATCGATATTAGATTCACGGCTCGATACATGTACTAAATTATCAAGTTAAAACTAATAATTCATTTCGCGAATGAATAATTTCCATTTCCTGACTATAATTATACTACTATTAAATTCTGCGGTGCGCTGGTTAAGCTACGTGATAAATAAATAATTTGTGCGATGAATAATACAAATAATAATGAACAGCTAGAACCTAGTTATATCTAATATCTCCCTGGTTCTACTCGTGTTACGTGAATTATAAACTTGTTCTCTATTTAAAATGTTTAAATTGGCCTCAAAGACAACATGAACATTATCGTAATATTTTTTAAAGTCCATGAGCGTATAAATATAGACGTAATAAAAATTTATCGTCGAACGTACATAGTAAAAATTCCCCTTAGAAGTCTTTGCGGCTGATGTGCAGTAATAAATGCAAATGAGTTGACTTTCGTAAAGTGGCTGACCACGTAAAGTATCGCCCGTTTCGGACATTCTTACTCTCAAAGTTTATTTATTAAAATCAGAAGTACCTTGGTTACAAATTCTAGCGAATCGTTTAAAATCAGAACGTACACGAACTGCAGTTTGGACACTGCTCGCTTTTATGAAATTGTGAAAAGAAAATTTGTAGATTCCTCTAGGAGATTGGATAGAAAAGTAGTTAGTTTTCCTAGGATTGATAACATAAGTTTTAGGTCTAATGTCGATCGAGCAACGAACCCTCGTATTTCATAAATTCAATTGCAACGTTGTGACTACAATAGGATCTCCATTATCCCACGTCCATTATCCAAATGTGCTGCTATTCGAATCTTCCATTATCCGAATGCTGCATTATTCCAACTGCATATTTCCTTCATTGCTATAATATGAAATTGCTATTGCGCACTTCTCTCCAAAGAGAAACGTATCGTATTAGCTGTTGATACAAAACGAGAGACAAAGCTAGAGTAGAGAGCGAGTTTCGGCTCTTAACTTATTTATTTGCAATTAATCGTGTCGTGAGTTATAAAAATTTAAGATTGACATTGTGCCTTCTGAAATACTATCAGACCGTGAAGATACAAAATATGGTAAGCCACGAATGACAAAATTCGCATTTGGAATAGATATTGGCTTTACCATCGCTTGGTTTTTCCGCTTACCATTTACCAATGTTGGACAAAATTTTATTTACCTATTAGATAATAAATAACAAATTAAAATAGCGTTTCAATTGCTAATAAGAATTAAATTTCTTATTTAAATAAAACTCATCTAAACGACGCCAAAAATATTATTGAATAATCATCACCAAACATTGCCGCTTACCGCTTTATATAGATAAATACGCTAAATGCATATCTTTGTATCTTCACGGCATTAAACTGCCTTTTTCCGTCCTCAAAGTTCAATCTGAACAATTTCTCAAGCGAAACCACATCGCAACAATGTTCCCAAAGACTCACATGGCTCATGATAGGTTCGGAGATGTCCCCGTTGGTCAATGGCTCTTCTCCGAGTCCCTGAGGGGGTGGCGTATCGACGAGGAAGGGTGACCTCGGCGGTTCCTCGCTCTGCGTTCTGTGAAGAGGCTCGTGGTGCTCCGTTTCATCCTTCCCGTTTGCACCAGTCTGACCTCCGCCCAACGGTGTACCCAGTTGACCAGCCTCCGAATAGCTCTTTGTCAGCTTCCTACCGTTGAACAGACCATTCGTTTGCGCCCCTTGCGAGACCATCTTCACCCGGTGTATCGTCCTGGGGCTGAGGGTAACGGGGACTCGACCCCGGAACACGGCTGGAATCTCCGTCTGGGTCGCCTGGGTTTTCATCGTACCGCGCTTCGGTGGCTTCTCTGAAGCGAAATTCAAACTTAAGGTCATTTGTATTATCCGCACAGACACGTATATAGATATAAACAGTGAAAGCTCGATTATCCGACGTGATGTAGTCCGGACCTATCTCGGATAATACGGAAATCGTACGATCAAATCATAGAAAACATTTTGATAGTATAATATTCTGTAATATTCTATTGTATTTAGATTTAATTCCTTATGTAATCGATTGAAACTTTAACTGCTTTTTCAATACCTCTCTATTTACGCTTTCGTAGTCTTCGTACTGCACACTACTTAAATGAGAAAACATTTTCATTCGATATTACATGCCTTTACGAATTGCCTTCTGTTGACTGACTGATCGAATGCCAATGTATATGTAATATGGATACTAGCGTCTGTGTCGGAATAATGCTACTGTGAACAGCGATACCGAACCGTTCCATGTCGGGTACGACGAATATAAATCAACCTTAAATCGGCGAAATCGAAGGCTAACGAGTGCTCCAGTCCACGGAAAAGACGGTTCGGTCTTGAGTCTCTGGAGGAGCGAAGGGAGAAAGAAAAGTGGAAAAGGGTAGGAAGGAATAACGAGAAGCAAGGGACGTGAACGGGAGGTGGTAGACGCGACAGAAAGAAAGGTGGCGTTGCTGGAAAAGAACTTTGCCACAGAAGGTAAATCTCTTTAGCTCCGTTCGACTTTGCCGCTACTACGTTTTTGTCAGCTCGAAGAGAGACTGCTCTGGAGATGTCGTTCGAAAGATATGGTCTGCTTGTTGTTTGAGATGTGGTTTGGGGAATTGTAAATGTTTTTGGTAGAGTCTAGTTTCAACGCACCTTTGTTCTGGAGGCCGAGGAACTCGTGGTACATCCGAAATAGGTATAATAATTTATCTATTAAGCGTAGAAAAGGATTACGTGCTTTCGATTATATGTCTATTAATTATTTCGTTATTTTAAACTCGAGTATAAAATGCAAGAAGCGATATCATTTAATTAATGGAATGGGAGATCGTATAACGGGAGATACTAACGAAAAGTTGAATGGAAATTACAAAATTATTTTGCCAGTAACGGAATTTTCACGGAATATTTCATTTTCGATGTTCATTAAATGTTCAAACATTATTTAATTAAACTAGTCGATTTTTTAATCGGTCGGTAGAGAACAAATAGAGATAATCGAGGAAAAATACCCTGCGTATTTTTAATATCATCCTTTCTTCCTTCAAGAGTCGGTAAATAAATTAACATAATATAAGGACACCGCGTCGCGTCGCTCAGATTATAAATCAAGCAATTTGAACGTGCTTCGCGTATTTCGTTCCCAGACGTAACATATTCTTGGGAAAGTCGTCACGCGGAGACGAATAAGAAACGGATATCCTTCGTCGTGGAAATTACCCTAGTAATATAATTTACATCAACGCTGTAATTGGACGTTCATTAGGAATTAATCGAGGAAGCGAAATTAACGCTTTCACCTATCTTGGCTCCGTGTAACTCTCGAATCGAATCTAATGTCAATGCGACGAGACTACTCGAAGCCGTTATCATTTCCTACGAGAGTTCAATATCGAGTCTCATTCGACCGACTATATTGGCAATTTGTTGGCTAATATTGGACTAACAGCCGGATCGAGGGCAACAAGTTAATACCTCATAAGAGTTTCAAGGTCCTCCACTTTACCCTGTTATTCGAATATTTTGATTCAGGATAAGGGATTGATTGTGAAGTAGGTTTGGCTATTATTGCAGCAAAATATTTTCAAAACGATTATCTAACTTATCCGGTTGTATTAAAATAATTATAATCTGTTTGATTTGAATAAATAAATGATTTCTTGTTAATTATTCTACCATCAAACTATCAACTTTTACTATCTAATTATCAAATAATCTAAATCTCTATCGTTAAATAACTAAGAATTTGTTTACTTAATCTTGATCCCAATTTCGTACGATTTCTCTTATTCATATGTTCCGAAGTAGCTATTTATTACGGATATCAAATCTTAGAAATTTCATCCGAACATCTTCACGGTAATATCGAATAAAGCTTCCCCTTCAAAAATTCAATTCTCGATCATTAGAGTACACGATGGAAATATATAACAGTCGGCTGAGAAATAAACTCAATCAATTTCCCGTAGTACAGGCTAAAATATGAATGATCGCCTATTTGTAGATACCCCGTTCGCGTCAATCTTTTTTTATTCGTCGTTTTATAGAAGAAAAATTTAATTTACGGTATTCTCTCGTACCTCTCGTACTTCCGATCATGCCCTCAACATGCAGTATGTATGTAACTATATTGCATTACTGTAGGAAAGAGTGCAACACCTCCCTGTTAACTTCTTCCATTGCAGAATTTCCATATCGTTTTACGATTTTTTGTTCCGAGAGGATAAAAACCTAGCATTGTCTCTTCGTTGTTGTATGCGCAATATTATTTTTCTCTCCGCGAAATTATTACATAGAGAATATAATTTTACGACACCTACTTTCCACGGCTTTGACCGCTTTATATCGCAGTTCGTGCTAGAACAATAAAACTATTTCACTTTGATAAGCTGTTTCTTAATCACGAATGATTGATGAAGTGTCATCAAGGTGTCCGACTTCTTCAAGATCTCCGTTCCCACTTCGTTCGAGAACACAACTTGTGCCCACGTTACCGTACATTGGGTTTCTCATAATTATTAATAAACGAAAGGCAAGCTCCTCCATTCTTAAAAACCTTTACAACATTGAAGACTTAAAGTTCTACGTGGCAATTTTATTCTGAATTATGGCGAAGCCAGAGAATAAACGAGAAGAAGAGTTTCGTGCTGCTACTTGCTAAACGGAGAAGCAACATAGAATGAAATTTCATCGTTTAATTAATTTCATAATTAATTTAAATTCAAAATTAATGAATGATGGGAAAATATATATATATATAAAGCTTTAACACGAGTTAATAACGTTATTCAATAACAGAAAATTAGTTTGTTAAACTATCTTTGTGCATGAACTATGTTTATGCTAGCACGATACGCAATGCATCAATATTTTCATAAAGTGCATTTATTAGCACTTTAATGAAATAATAGACATATATTGTCTCGTACATGGACATATTAACTAAATATTACAATTTATTGGAAATTGGACACTTTAGTTGTGCTCAAATATGATATTAATATCAGTAATAATATATAAATATGCGTATAATATAATAAATATTGAATATAAAATAGAGATTTTTGATCCAGATGCAGAGGTGTTAATTAATAATTAAATTTCATATCAAAGAGGAGGAGGAAGAGCTTTATTAAACTCTTCCTCGAAAATTTCAGCTTCGGACAACTATTATTATTAATTTTGCTTCCTTAATTATATGAGTTCTAAATTTCATGGAACTTTTCGCTCGACGGTTCAGATGCGCGTGATTTCAGGATAAAAAGATTTCAAACAAGCCGCATCCTATTGAAACGTTTTCTCTAAAGGGTGCTATTGTTCCAATCTACAGCCTTAGCTTTAAATTACATCGTAGGGCCTATTTCGTTTCATGGGGTAAATGTGTATGTGCTTCTGAAGGACCATCAAGCTTGCACAGTTCGCGAGAAAAGATGCGAGTAAGCCGTAAAAAAGTGTGAAAGCGTGAAAATTGACCTCCAAGGTGCTGTCCCGAGACTTGTGAAAAGTACGAGGAGTTTCAATGAGACATTTTTATAACACCGAATGCTACGTATTATACAATAAATCATCTTTTATACCATCCCATGGCAAGCCATTCGATCCTGGTTTTGGTTTATTTCGATCACAATTATCAAACGCTCGAATTATTTCAATTAAAAGTTCGAAATGGAATAAACGAAAGTTTATAACGAGCGTTTGAGCATGGTAGCACTCTTCTGAAAATTTCAACTACCATCAAATTTTCCAATCTAAAATTATTCTATCGCGTAAAAAATACTGTATCCTGATCTTGTACTATTGGACAAATTATATTACTTTGATTAATTAATTAATTTTACGTACGGTAAATACGCACATAGCGAGTTACGTTACGCGTAATTACTGCAGGCCACAGCGTTAATTGCTGTATTTGCATGAGGGAAAAGGGACTCACCAAGGACAATAACTCGGGTCTCGTTGGCGGCATACGGGTGCATCAAGGGTAAGGCCGAAGGAAGCATTGCGTTCTGTATCGTTGGCTGCGAATCTATAAGGCGTTCCTGGTTCTGCGGCCTCGGAGGGCTTCTGCTTCTTGGAACGTCAAACGACGTAAGAGTGTGCGATCTCGCGAAACTCACGTGCTTCGTTTTTGGTACTTGCGTGGTGGGTGGCGGGGGTGCTGGGGGCAATACAGGTCGAGGACCCTCCAATTTCGTCGATTCTTCGTCCTCTGGAAGCCATGTGTACCTATAACGGAGAACAGTTTCAGAAGCTCGTTTCTATAACGAAATAAAATTATTCGCGAATTATAAATATTCCCATATTTTTGTATCGTCTCTTTTCTTTTTTTTTCTTTTTTTTTTTTTTTTGTTCTTGATAATTGTTCCGATTTCAAATATTCAAAAGTTTCATATGCATAAAAGCGCGCGTTGTTTGTTTATTGGCTGAATCTACGTAAAGCCGCATTCACCGGAAAATTTTATTCACATTATTGCAAATGTATACTACGATGTATACGATTCTCGTCGGAAACGAACGGATTGTTCGATTCATTTGAATAAAATGATAGGATACATAAAAGAATACAGAAAATCAGAAATTTCGTAATTAAATGATAAAGGGAACAGCGAAATGTATCTCGTTATTCGAAATGACAGAAAAGTATATTACGTAATAGTTTGGTTATGTGTATAGAACGCTGTTGCGATGGAACACAGAAATACCATTCAAGGTTTGCATTGTAATAACGAAACCGAATTTACATCGGGATGTGAGCGAAGTAAAGCGCGAGTCTGCGATAAAACGAACGAATCCATAACTAAAACATAATCAGATTAGTTTCGTGTTATTTGTTCGCGATCTTTACAAAGAGAAACCAAGTAAGAATCCATTGTGTCGTGGTCAAACACAACGCGATATTTTTTCGCAGTTATACGAATTAGAAGGATGCCTCGTCTTGTAACAAAATTAAAAGCAGCAGCAAATGACATTACACACGCGTGTACGATGATCCAACAGGTGTCGCGGAAGAACGTTTCATAATCGCGAGACAAAGGACGGGGCGCTAACGATCTAAAGAAAGCACGTCGCGCTTTTTCCACCGGATGACATTAGGATAAAAGCACGCCGTTAGCACGGGCAGAACTTGCCTGCCGTGGATACAAGGCTTAATTAACCGGTTAGTCGATAGACATTTATTTCTGCCCGGGGACATCAAGCTTTTTATTTAACACGCGAGGGAGAACGCCATGCCACGGAGATATTGCCACGCACGCTGGTTACATTCTCATTTCCATTGTGTCGGCCAGAAGCCGATCCTCGCGTGTGACAGGTATTATCTTGGGGGAAAAGTGGGTGACGCCAACGTTGCTTCTGCGACGCTGCAACAACGACCTAAATAAATTGCATTTAGACTCCAGCATGATGATCTCGAGGATGCGTAGTAATCTTGCTCCGCTCTTCTTTTCGCTCAGATTTTAATAAAATAAATCTCGTTTCCACTTATTCCCTGTTCTTTTGAGAACCGTGTAATTTTATCTGGCACGTTATATATCGCTTTCACGGCGTCGAGTGATATTCAAATTTACTGGTAACATTCTTCGATACGCTGTCAGAGTATTTCAACGCTATCTATCATTTGTCGTAAGCCAAAGGCATTTGCGAGCACGCTTCGTGTATCGAAGTTGGAGGATTTTAAGTCCAGCGATCGAGTTGTCAATCAAAATGAGATGGAGCACCATCGTGCACGAGCCATACGCGATCCACGATTTCGAGTGGCACGCGTTCTAACGATAGCTCCAATTGTCGAAGATAAAACAGGCGTGCGCTTTCTGCGAATGCTAACTATAACACGTCGATACGTTTCCCTGCCATTAAGTTCCGTAATAATTTCTAAAATCGATCAGAGTCACGTGTCCACATTTATTTCCGCTTATCTTCGCATCGACGCGTAACTAAAGTCTAAATACGGTAGCGTGTACATCAGGGAACGTAATTTTTCATCGATCGGTAACGGCCTTGAAGCAACACCGGCGAAGGCTGCTCTCTGTACGCGGCAGCAATCAGAAATAAACCAAACCCCTTGAACACGCCATCAAACCCGTAATCACTTGCCTTTCCCTTGCAACAATAACCTCGTTGGTAACGAGGTTTCGTGAAAATGTCGCGTTAGAAGGCTCGTTACGAACTTCCAAACATCTTCTTAAGATTCTATCGGAGTCTCCGTGTATTTTATGCGCAGATTCCCAGTGGTTAATTTCTCTCGGTGCCACTTCGGAATATTTACGCCGACGAATCACGACACCGTGAACGATGAGATATTTCATCGGTGTGGTAAACCTCTTTTACGCCCTGAGAATATTATCGATGCTAAATTTCGTCGTACGACTCGATATTAACGAGTTACGACACGACGGACACGTTCTTTCTCCTCCTCCTGCCTTTGTCAGAATTTATGACAAGTATACGAGTAGATGCTTCAAAGATTTTCTACGAACAATGGTTTACGATTTCGACGCAAGAGATATTTATTTTTTATATTTTTATTTATATTTTCCTAGTTTGCATTCCGGATGGCTTGTGTCGGGGTTCGTTCTCTTTATAAAATGGCCGGCGCAAATGAAAATTAACGAAGGTATTTTGACAAAGAGCGATATAGATAAACCGAAACACGTAACTTGCATTTAGACATCGTTTCGTTATCGAATCAGAGGTATATCAAGATCGATAGTGGCGATAATTCAAACTCTGACGCGCATGGTGCTTACGAGAATCGAAAAACATGCCAAAATCTCTCCAGATCTCATTTTCCACCGGTTCTTGATTTTCAATTTTCTTCTGTTCGGCACCATCGTCTCATCCGTATAAAACGTAACATGAACGACATCGTACCACGATGTATCTCAGTCGTAATATCGCGCGAGCGAAATTGCATCCTGAAATATCTCGTCTGCGAATATCAAATGTTTGGAAACTCACCTTTTTGGATCGGGGACGGTGCAGAAAGACCTGGGTCTGCGCCGGAAGTAGGAACTCTCGATCCAGTCGGCCTCGTCCTCGAAATCGTAACGAGACAAACCCCTCGAGTA
The DNA here is from genome assembly GCF_024516045.1 of Bombus affinis. NCBI lineage: Eukaryota > Metazoa > Arthropoda > Insecta > Hymenoptera > Apidae > Bombus > Bombus affinis. The sequence continues at coordinate 11,152,633 of NC_066355.1, read as the reverse complement.
GGTCGGATAAGGTTGACGGTACATAATCTGCAGGGAGCGTCGGGGATAAGGGGCGTCACAGAGGTTCTCATCGCTGGGCACGCTTCTCACGCAGGCGGAGAGAATCGAGGTCCTCGCGGAGGCGCAAGGTGACGGGCCCCTGGTCGACAGGCATCCGAAAAACCCACCACTCGATTTCTCCACCGCGTCCAATTGCCGGCTGGTTATGCAATACTGCTCTTTAATGTCCTCGCGTGAATAAAGCGGGGTCGCCCTGCGATCCCAGTCGATGCTGATGCTGCCAGCAGGCGCTCCGAAACCACCGTGTAGATCCACCTGGGTCGAGACGTCCACCTGTCACCCACACAACGTTCGCTCTGATTAGTGGAAAATCGATGGAGGATGCCGGCTTCGATTCAAAGTGTCGGACCACGATTCCAACTAAGGTTAATTCGATACTATAGCGCTAGTCTAACGCGTTTGATGCTGTCGACGCATATAGTGCGTCTGTTCAATTACAATGGCTACAAAGAGTATTTACACGGGCCTTATTTTTCAACGAAACGTTCCTTTATCGAGTCGTACATTTCGCGATAAATATAACGTTAGGTAAATATGTACTCTTTATAGTCGCTGTATTTAAATATCGATCCTTACGTACTCGTACACACCTTTATACTTTTTTGGTAGATAAGAAACTAGCCATCGACGAGTGAAATGGCTACATCTTGTGACTGTCGTAAACGAGCGTTAAAGGATTAACGGACGTGCCGCATATCTTTACATAGGATGCCGACGCGAACGTGATATCCTTTGAATAACAAGCTTCGATAAAAGCAATTTCAAGGAGTGATCGAAAAAGAACACAAACAAAAAAACGTTAAACGTCCCTCTTTCCATTTCATTGGGATCCGATTTCAGTCATTAAAACAGAGATCAATTAACAACTGACAATATCGATATTCAACTGACACCTCGGCAGTATTGCTCGTCCAGATTTATGAGCCCCATTTACGCCATCGCGAATTGCGAATCCTGTTAATTTGTCAAATCGATAAAACATCCCAGTTAACCACCAATTACGCTTCTTCTTTTCGTGTAAAAAGAGAGATATTTTTTTAGCAGGAGAAATTATATCTATTTCGTTTCTCATTCAGAATGCGTTCTGCCTGTTTGCGCTTCTCGTCTTTCGATGAAATTCATGATATCACGTCGAGATTCCGAAAGCCTGCACACGCCGATATTCGATAGATCACCGATACTCGTCAATTTATAATTGGCTTCGCAAAATTCCGACTTGCAGTTGCGTTGTGATTTTATTTCAATTCGAATCGACAGCGTTGCAAATAACATAGAGATTGATTTCTACGTGAAAGTTTGTTTGCCACTCTATATCGTACATCGATTTCATTTTGATTTCCTTAAATCAAACTGTATGCCCCGTATAGCCACTATAGTACTTTCAGTGTTACATTCGTAGGTTTCACGCTCTTACACCTTTACTGTACGCCGATATCTTTTTTAACGTTCTAACGTCATTATCGAATTCCAAGCTAATCACTATCGTCCTACGTATTTCGAGCGAGCGCCGATACTCGTTAATTTTTAAACGTCCTCGTGGAAAAAGGAAAGTTGCAAAGACGAAAAAGAAGAGGAGAACGTTCTTCTATTGCGAGTTAACGCGTCTGTCCCAATTCGTCTCATCTGGACGTTCTATCGATCTTCCGGATAGATCGATACCATGCGTGGAACAGAAACTGTAACGCTATTAGCGTCGCATGGAATATTGATACAGAGCGTGCGACTTAAAAGGACCGAGCGCGTGTTTCAAACGGCCGATGCGTCGACGTACCAGTGGCCATTCGAATAGGACATTTATATCGTTAGCGTGTCGACCCGGACGCACCGTGTAACCTCACTCACTCTCTCTCAATCTCTGTGTATTTTCAACGGCTGATTAAATTGCGAAACGGGCACGATGCGGGTCGGTTAATAGAGTACCTACACCACTGCAAACGTTGAAGGTGGTTCGAGTGAAACTCGGTATGGAAATTGTATGGAAAAGTTTGATAAAAGAGTTATAGAGATTTTGCATAGTTCTCGTTCCATTGTTTTATCATATTATTGTATTATTGCTATATTATTTTACCTCAAACTTTCTATTACACGCCAATATCCTTTGAAATTTAAACTGATCGTACTTTACGTACTACTTTGAGAAACATTCTACGTACTAAAAATACCTATTCTTCGACATTTTCTTCTTTCTGTGTATAAGCATAATGTATTTGCAAAATGTTTCGAGCATAATTTTACGAAGTACAAAGATTGGAACAAATACGGTGTTGGAAACTCGTTCAGAACGTAGCCAATACCTCCGAAGCTTGCGTTTAATAATATAAAACGCGAGGCGATCGAAACTGTGCTGAAAGAGTTGCTAGCTCGAAGCTTACCCGTAACTCAGTGAAATGACGGGAGAAAAAGTAATAACAGTTAGGAAAGTTTAAACAAGTTGACAGTTGCTATCGTTCCTTTTACGAATTCATTGTTTTAATAAAAATACGAGAAGAATTAGCCGCGACTTGAGTTAATTATAGCAGGAAATTATAAACACAAAAATCGAAGTCTCGTGTTCACCGATATTACAAATATCTAAAAACGTAGCGAGTTTAAAGTTAAATAAAGCAAATTGCAGATGCAATTATACGAGTAAAATTGGCTCTACTTTTGTTTTAAAACAAACTCCCTGTATACCCTAAATCAGTAACACACACGTAACATTTTACCTTTAACGAACTTCACGGGAAGCCGAGCGTCGTGCAAACTTACAAACCAACCAATTCCCCATCACTAAAGATCAATTTCCCATACCATTGGCCAGATTCCGCAAGATTAACGCAAATTGCAAACACGGAACGAGATTAACAGTAGCGTTTACCAGGGACCGATTGATCAAAGGTTAACAAGTTGATTGCCACTCGAACGACGAAATTCGATGCAATGGATTCCATTTTGCTCGAACGTTACCACGCTAAACGGCCGGGACAAAATCACCAAACAGAAATGGCGAGCGTTGACGTGCCACGAAAATGGCTACGTAGGGCGATAAAATGGATTTTCTCAGCGGTTTTCCAGTATCCGCTTATGGTCGATCGAAGGAAATTCGCTTCGCCGCCAGCGTCTTCAAAGTCTCTTTGTTCAAATGTCACAAAGGTCCCATTATTGCGGGCCGAAAGAACGTTGCTTATCACGTTCAATGTCTGTGCATGTACGAACACGGCTACACACAGGATACCTCAGGGCAGATGGTCATTTTATTCGGTCGTTTTAGAAGTTTCGTCATCTTTGTTTTGATACTAAATTGTAAAGAAGAATTATAAGCTCGACCATCGATTTTCGCGATATTCTTTCTCGTTTTCTATCGCACACCTTTCATTTAGGACATATTTTTTCGTAACTCAACTTAAGAGATCTTCGCGATTTTACTTTGATCGGATATATCTTAGACAAAATTCTTCTGAACTTCGACAATCGATCTTTGACATTTTCCGACGTCCAAACTTCGCGTATAAATTGAATTAACATTCCCCAAATTTCTTTAATTTGTAACTGACAACGATTCATACTTATCGAATGACATTAGGATTGTTTGAGAGTTCGAAAGGTTGCGGGAGAATAGGGTAGTTCGGAAAACGCATTTAAGAAGCTCGGAATGAGAATGGGCGAAAAAAAGCGAACGTGAAACGGAAGACGGGAGAAGTGGAAGAACTGCGGAGAACGGTGACCGATAAGAAACTTCTATATCGAATGAAGAAGTCAGAGTTCCTGGAAACAATAAAATTTTGAGCAAAGTTTATGAAAATTAAGGAATCACAAGGGAGAAGCAAATCGACAAGTTTTACGTTGTAACGTGGATACAAATTTTTATAAAGTCGAATGGTAACCGATAAGAGTCCAAAAGCACATTCGATGCATTTCGAGATAAAACTGTTTTTCAGCTACGCCGTTCTATAAGATTCAAGCGTCTTGCGTTTAACATTAAGTCGCCTTTCCACGAAATATCTACAACCTGTGTGTACTAAAATGATGTACAGCGTCCGTAGAACAATACTTCACTGTTGACTCAACTTTGACGAAAACGTGCTATAGATCCTTATTCCCGGTTCCCGCATTCCCGGTTCCCCAGCAAACGTAAATTTAGAACGTTTTGTTGTAAGAAACGCAACATTGTTCAGCGCGTATGTACCGAACATTCCGTGCAAGAAAGGGTACAAAAGCGACGACAGTAAGGCAAGAGAAATTACGCAAGTCTAATGCCGTCTCTGTTGTCGATTTCCGATAGGGGAACTGATCATAATGAGCTAAATACGGCAGCAGACTGTTTTGCATTTACGAACTTCGCACGTATTAACTGGTTGGTATTAATAATGGCGAACAAATTTTCGAAAAAAGAAATCGAGACAACAAAATGCAAAACGGCATTTGTACTTGGGATATGTGTTACTTGAACAATTTACGAGTAATTAATTCAGAATAAAATATTATACGTAATTCGTAAAAATTGCTTTTCAGTGTCTTTGAAAATGTGTAATGAAATTGCTTCGAGCGAAGTAGGCGTTGAACGTCATCTCTGATGGTAGTTTAGGTGCACGACTTTTAACAGAATCGGAACGAGAGATCTAGAAGTTCGTTTTCAGTCAATGACGTTCGTCGTGTCGGGATTCAATTTTCTCGAAAATGCACAGAGAAAAGAGGCAACGAGGATGAAGACGGCGCGGCCCCTTAGCTGAAGATGAAGATGTTACAAGTATACGATGCAAAATTGAAGCTTCGCGTTAATTCTTAATCCGCACTGCTTTACTATCTCGTGCGCTCGTCAGATGAAGAGAAATGAGATTGTTGGAAAGAATATACGACGAATTAATACGCAGCTAAAGGCTGTCGAACTTTCTCATGGATTAATTCGTTCGATTTAACGAAAGATATCGTGCTGTGAAATAATCATTAGAAATAAAGGATAAATATCTTTCCTGAACAAACGATATCGGCTATTTATCATAAATTTCAGTTTTCGGATGCCGTGTAGCTACTAAAACCAGAGACAACATTATCCTCTTGCATTAACGAACATCCAGGAACGACAACTAAATGACACAAACATCCACACCGCCAGGACACGATGCAGGAAATTAAAATCGAGATACTGTATATATCGATGTGTATTCCACAGCTGCAATACGATGCCACTGCGTACGCACGGACAGCCACGTTCGCAGGACATTTTCATTTCGCGCGAGACGCGTCGAAAAAACGATAATTGATCGTTAGGGACTAATTAAGAGTTTCTGCTTTGGTGAGTGGGACATACGAGTGGTCATGCTCGTTCCAATTACATCAACGCCTCGATCTTTCATTTTCGACACCCGTGAAAACAGCGCGCCGATATCACGCGAAATAATGATCACGATATTCCGGGCAAACAACCATGCGATGATAATGGCCCCGCGTTGCAGAAACCTGGCCTGTTTTTAGGTGCGTGAAAAATTCACACCTTCCGGTGACGTACGCTGATAATGCATCCAGCTGGAGATTCCGCGCGATTAATACGCGAATTATCGAGCGATTATCGAATGAAATGAACGTTCAAAGAGAATTTGGTTTTCGAAAATAGCGGAGTATAAGGAGGGAAAAATGATGGCGCGAAAATGGACCTACTGGTCTGCTGGTAAATATATTCGGATTTAACTCTGTTGCGGTTCTTTGAGTTATTCTCAACTTTGTCGTGCTCTTTTTATACGTAAATATTTGGTAAGTTTGTGGAAAATACAATAGAATGGCACGCTACATCTTCGCTTGAAAATCCTGTTTTGATCGACTGTCTAACTAATTGCAACAATATAATTTACAATACATCTTAAATGGCTGAAATTAATTCAGACAAGATTATGCAAGAATAAATTATCAAGCTTCTATTCTCTGCATAATAATTGGCACGGTTCCAAGTAATTATCCTAAATGCTGTTGTCTTAAGTAAATGAATTGTTAATCGATTTTAGGTGCGTTTGTTACCAGCGCGTCATAATATCTCTAGTATCTCTTAAACGCAATGAAACAAATTTCGTGGTGCGGGCGTAAAATGTTTCCCGGTGAAAAAGTTACTATCGTTTCGACTGTAAAATGACGTACAGTTAATTACTTTCTGGGAAAAAATCGTCCTTATTTCGCCTTGAAGGGAAGGATAGGATACTGGTTTAAGAATCGAAAATGGCAAAATCGCTTTTGTCGTTTCCATTCGTTGGAAACAACGTACAGACTTATTATTCTCTTTAAAATCGTTCCTTTGCTTTTGTTTCACAAAGACCAGACGCCGTGCTTCTACTCCAATAATTCTCTTTGTTGTTATACCGCAAAAAGGTGAACAAAAATGTTCCCTAACGAAGATCGATAATGCGATGTGAGGTTCTTACGTGCACACCAAAGAAATTCTTTATCGACAAACGCGCCGCATTTTGCAATAGATAATATATGACACACGCGATTTAGAAATCGTGGGACCCGATTTTTTCGTCGAAAAGTTCACGATGAAATAAAACAATACCGTGTTGAACGCCACTTTTATATATCTCCCAGACGAATTTTTCATTCAGAATTTTTTAAATCTCTGAAAACCTTATTTTTAATATATTCCATTTGCTTATACGCTTTCAAGCGATACACAGTGCGTTAAAATGCCATTGCTTTTAATTAAATAACGAAATATAAATAGGGTTATGCTTGAAGATTGTTCGAGAGAAACATGATAAGTTCGTTTCAACGTACTCTCTGAGTTTAATGCTCTTTTCGTAGCTGAGACGGAAAACTTCGTTAAAGAAGTATTTAAGAATTAGACTAATGCAGCCGATTATGATTTTATGCTGTGCTACATCTGTCTATCTATACATATAATATCACATTTTCACAAGACCGAAGACAGTGCGATATAAATGTCTACATTTCTCTTCGTACGTTTCCTCGATCTTTTAACTGTCCAGAAGAGAAATACACGCACAACTCTAGATTTGCAGTTACGCGACGAAGGTTGTCAAGTGAGGAAAACTGTTTATATAAATGGACATTTTAAAAGTTACGAGTGCCCGTCGCATATGGTCCTCGAGAATACGCGACATCTTGCGAACATATACTTCCCCTCGTGACAGTAAAGCAACGTGCTGTTATGTGACGCAGTAAATCTTTGCCTTTTATAAAATATTTTACCTGTGAGAAAGGACATGACAATTTCAATCTGTATAAATATTTTCCCAGCTAGAGAAATTACGCTGCACAACGTTGTTATGCAAGATTTACGAATAAGCAGAATCGACCGCCTGTATGTATGCTCGGTCGTTTTAAAAACATCGATAAATAAATCAAAAAAATCTTCGACTCTTCTAATTCCAACTACATAGAATGGTGGCGGGAATCGACACAAAGTCATTGCTGATATTTCACTGGTAAATCGATGATAAATTCTGTTCCCGGATAGCGACACCGTTTTATTGAAATCCGGCCGCTGAAGATATCATCGATAAACGATGTTCTCTATACCATACCATACCGAGCATAATCTCGCGGCGGAGAAATTTTCTAATCCGCGGAAGATGCTGAAAATTCCTCGCCGCGTAATTCCATTTATTGGAATTCGAGCGTGAAAAGATCAACAAAAAGGAACTCTCGATGAGAAAATGGAACAGACCTCTCTCTCTCTCTCACACACACACACACACACACACACACAAACACACACACTTTATCGTACGTTCGTCTGCCGCTCGCTCTCGATAAAACTGACCCACATTCGATCGGCGGGAAACGAGTCTTCGAGTGCATCATTGAGGCATACCGTGCACTTATTCGAAAGACGAGAGGATGACACGAGGATGAGTTGCGAGTTTCGATTTGAGGTCATGCACTTTCCTATTCGTTGGGGGGTGAGTGGGCAAAGAGAAAGGAAGGGGGAAAAAAGAGAAAGAAGGAGGAGAAGGAGAAACGAGAGAGTAGGTGGGCGAAGGCAGATGGCAGGGGTGAAAAGAAGAAACGAGAACTCCTCGAGCAGTAATCACGATTAATTAAAGGCTTTAAGCTAACTCGAGTTCTTACGCTTTCTAGGCCTTTTATGACACTTTCAATGGTTGGCTCGCCTTAAGGCTGCCTTTCGAGAGATTCCTTGTGAATTACGCGGTATCATTGTTTATCGAATTTCCAGCGATAATTATCGATCGAGGTCGCACAGACCTTATTAACGAACAATCCTCTACCGGGTTTGATTCGTCGCTACTGCGAGATTCCTGCTTGCAATTAATACTTACAGGAGGTTTTTAATGCGTTTGAATCTGTTGGGAAGTCGCTCGAAGGATTCATTACGACCAGGATATATCTTAATTAAATGGTAATAGATAATTTTCTCTACTGCTCAAGTGCGATTCAAACTGAACGATAAATTTTTGCGAAATTTTTCATTTTATCCTATTGTATTTTCGAATAGTTTTGGAAGCTATGTATATTCCGTCACCTTCTTCCGAATTCGAAAAATCTCCTAAAACGTCACACCAAATTTATCGTTGGTAAACACGTAGAATTGATAGTTTGATGTGTTATACATATAGAAAGAAAAAAAGAATAAATTCAACTGCTGTCGAATGAAATCCGAATTCGTTTATACACACACACACACACACACACATCGGTTTTCATTAAGCTGCTTCCACAATTTCAGCACGCTGAACGAAATTTCACATTTTTTCCACAATTGAACGTCGAAATGGTTCCGAGAAACACCCTGCGGATATCAAAAATCCAATATTATTGGATTTTCTTGGAAATAATCGAAGTAAGCTTTGTTGTTTATCGAAAATGTTAACTGCTTAAAAGGATACACGTCGCTTTAAACGCAATTCGGTCGACTGTAGCAATCGAAGTAATTTAACAACGAATTGGAATTGGTTGAGCATTTCGACCAGGTAAATCTAACGTTTAACTAATGTAAAACGTTCTACTGATAATTATGGACAAAGAAAATTGTTCGAAAAAGAAGAAGGATAAAGTTAAGTATCATGAGAAATTAATTAGGAAAATTAATCGCACGGAGAAAAACCGTTTACGCTCTGGATAGCTAATATCGTATATGTAGTTACAGTAACTGAGACAAATTAATCGTTCCTCACACTCTCCAGCATCTGTGTATACATTGTAGTATAGCAGAACTCTGGTTATCGAGACAGTTTGCAGCTCAAAATGTCTGGACAGCGTTATGAACTTTCTGGATAAATATTTCGACTCTTGATCTTGAGAATGCACGGTTTAACGTATAGACCACTTGCTAGTGATACAGACAGAAAACAGGTCGTTCCTCGTGAACGTAAAAGCCAGGTACATAAAGCATCTTGTTTGTGATTCATTATCTTTAATGAAATTTATCTTCGAAGATTCCTTTACTATAAATAAGATGTACTATGACGGTCTCTATAGATGATTATTTATTCGTTCAAAGTCTAAATAACATTCATCAAGAGTTTGAGGTCATTAACAATATTATCGATGAGAATGAAGAACGCGTATCGAGTACGCTATTATCATAATTTGAATTTCCAACTCTTTGTGCGCGCTTGGATAATACTTCCCCTAATTATAAGGGGCTCTCGGTATTTTTACCAAGGGGAACAATATTTTTAGTGACACGTAGCTACATCTACGTGCGTACGGTATTAGGTCGAAACATAACAGATATTTCCAGTGATATTCATTGAACCGAATTTTAGTCAAGCACATGTATTTCACGTATTCGGAAAATCGATCTTCTCGAGAACAAAGGCTAATAAATGTACGTACGATCGTATTCTATTCTTTCTTTTTCGTGTAATTGCTACAGAAATGAGTTGATAATTGGTGTTCGACGATAAAAAGTATATTCTCATTATTGGTAATGGTTACTAATTAGAAATAACCACACAATTCTGTACTAATATTTATATAACTGTTGCATAAATGCATGCGTTTATCGTAATATGATAACGATAAGCTATCGTAAGTTTGTTGTTCCGTAGTCCTCGAAATTACTTTTATCTATGGTGTATGAAAGATTTATAAATAAAATAGCAGAGTAAACAGTGTAACTTGAAAGAATAAATTACCTGATCCGTATACGTGGATAGATATTTAAATGGCGCGATTAATTCGCAATTTAAAATTTCCCTAAAGTTACACTGTTATACCGTACTATCCTTCAATCTTATCATGGACAAGAAAATATATCATACTAAAAGTATAGTTTCTTTAAAAACTTATTCGTTTAGTTGTGGGACGCACCGAAAGCTATTCAACCTGTCTTGCATTTTCACTAAAGATTTTATAATGAAATCCACGCGTTGAATATTTAAAGCATGATTTAATTAATTCCCTGGTATTTTATTATCTTCGAAGCTGTATCCTATTTGACAGAGAACATAATGGAATTAAATTTCCTAAAATTCTATTACGACGATAATTTAAATATCTTAAATGGCTAACCGTGTTTTATCGCAATTCTCTCGAACGTTTAATTTATTTTTCACAAATTACATTTGCATACCGTCAAGTTCAATTCTTCTCGTAATAAAGATCATTGTTGCATTCCCGTTTCGTGGCAATCTAACAGAATTTTTCATTTTTCTCACTCATTTCGAATTCCGCTCGACGTTCGTTCGCATTTTCAACATCGATCGAAAGAAGGAAATACAAGAAATTAATCAGATTAATAGTCATCGATGAGTGAATTGCGAAGCGGAAATTGCAACATCGAGAGAGGCACAAACTGCCTCGTTTATGATCCGCTTGATGGCGATAATATTGAATTACATCGATAAAAAGAAGAAGAAGAAAAAATGAAATAAGAGTATGGAACGAGAGGTCGAATAAATCAATGGATTTAAAAGATTACGAGTTTCTTAGAAAGGATCGCGGCATCCATTCATTCATGAATCCGCCCGCACGTTTTTCGAACCGCCCGCCGGCCCGACCTAATATCTCTTCGCTGAATTTAACAATAATTTATTTGCGACATCGAAAGCCTCTGGCGATCATTGAATTGCAAACGTTACGACGACAAAGGTGTGAAATGAAGAGCGACGAGGTAGGAGTTGTCGCTGTAAAGATCAAACGAGATTCTGCAAGAAATAAAGGAATAGGGTCGGCGGAGGCAATGCTCCGGAGAAATTCAGATCGTGCAATTTCGAAATCGCGCTACAACGCTCGACACCGAGCAAGAAATTGAATGGACGTTTGAAAGATCGAGTCGGATGAAAAAATATCGAAGACGCGTTAAATAGGACTCGAAATAGCGCAGAAAGTTGAAAAAATCGAATCGAACAAGAAAAAAGGAAAAAAAAAAGAAGGAAAGGGATTTTCGATACGAAAAATGGGGTTAGATCACAACGAGGAGATAAATTTTTAGCAGTTTGAATTTTTATCGGTAGGTACGTAAATTTCGCAGGTCAAAACGCATAGCGTGACAGTTTTTTGAAAAAGGATATTTTCCTGCAATTTTCAATAATTTTTGCGTATGTAATCAGAGTAATTCATCGATGGGAAAGCTAATACAATTGTTAGAATTAAATATTAAATTAATAGAAGAGTAATTAATTTTACTTTTATTTTTTTATATCGATATAAGTATATATAAAATTATTATTATTATGCGTATAGATCAAACAAAGGAAAGTCAAATTCCCCAAATTTTGATAATTAGAAAACAGTTAAAAATGTTATCCGGAAAAGCACCAGACATATGAAAGTTGGCTCGGTTCTAGAGGGAAATTTTGAAGATTTAAACAACATCTGGCAGCTGTTACTCTGTTTGAAAGACGCTCGCTACTTAATAGGCTTCGACTGATCTAATTATCTCCGCAATAAAGCATCGTAGTTAATGACGACGTAACCAGAGTCGACACTGATTAAACACGTAAACATGAAAAATTGAACGAAACAAACACGAAAAAAGTTCTAACATTGCCCTAATAATCGCGGAATTATGACAAATATTTATCAAAAATAACTCTCCTGGTTCATTAACCGCAGCGAGAGAAAGGACAAAGCAAAAAAGAGGGTGACAATCGATCGACTGTTAACCATCATTACGCGTGTAATTTAAATATTCATCGTTTAATAAATTGAAACTCGCAATTACTGATCGAATAATCTAAAACAGAGAAATGGTAGTATAGCTGGTAATAACAAAGGAAATAAAAGATTATACAGAGAGACTTATTCTATAGAGTGAAAGATAAGAATGAAAGTAATAGAAATAAAAGATAAAGAAAGTACATGAATAAATAGAGTGAAAGCATCGTTCTTTAAAATCTTTACATTTGTAAACTTGGCAATCATTAAGTCGCAGAATTTACCAATCAACGATAAAAGTAAATCTACAGAAATAGATCTTAAAGGATTATATCGTACAATCTTCTACAGATCGAAACGTGACAGTAATTAAACCCGAGAAAAGGGAGACAAACATTCGACACGATCGACTCTCCTTTGAAACTCAATTTGTTCTTAATCAACGGCCACGAAAAACAGCATTCAAGCTCAGCTGGAAACGCGATTGAAAAAAGCGGAAAATTCGAGTCGACACAAAGGGAGATTCGCACTAGACGCATTGGCGGGGATACGATTCTCAGCGCGAAGGGAAATTGCCGTCGCAATCCCGACCCATTCGCCACACTCGGTCAAATTGTCTTCCTATCGCGATACAGTAGAAAACGATCAAAACAAGCTTCGATCAAAGAACCTAACTTACATCGATATCGAAACAAGAATCAAATAAACCGAACGACGAATCGCGCAGCACATCGTTCAGCTCAACAGATCGCGGAACATTATCGAAAGCATTCTGTCAGAAAAAAAAAAAAAAAAGAAAAACAAAGAGAGGAATCGCAAAACGTTAATATACCTGAGAATGATATATAGAGGTGGTCTTGCCATCTGTTCGGATGCTGGGAGGTGTAGTGATGTTCGCGGTCGGCAGATTCCTCGGATTCATCGCGATTTCTGGGCCAGGGTGAATCTTCCTGATCCCCTGGGTACCGGCGGAGGGACCCATGGTCGGGGCTTTCACCATCGTTGGCCGCACCCCGTGTGCTTGGTCCTCGCTGGCCCACGGAACGAAATCCACGCAAGGAAAAGGAAAGCAGGCAGGCAAGCACGCACGCACCGAGGGGTAAGCAGAGGCGAGCAAGCAAAAGCACACTGGCCGCCGCTACCACCGGTTCTATCGATCTGTCCTTTCTCTCTTGTTGTTTTCCCCGTTTCACGGTGGCAAAACGCGTGTCAAACAGAAGGAGAACCGAGAAATTGTCCCTGGTCCTGACGGTTGGACCCGAGGAGGACCCGTAACGGTGGCACTCACCACCCAGCGTCCTCGTCGACTATCACCACGGTCCGTTCCCTCCCTCGAACGTACATCGTCTCGTTTTGCCGACCTACCCCGGCCTCCTTGCCCGACGCTAGCGCCAACATGGTACGTTCACGAAACTAGGCTAGATTCTCCGTCGACGAGAGAGGTCTCACCGCGAGCGGTGGCGAGTTCGGGGGCGGGCTGTAACGTCGGCCGGAGACAATTTCATTCCCTCGTTTAATGAATGATGCGTGAATGTTATCATTAATTCCGTGGCCTGGCGAAAGATGGCCATTCCCGCGTAGACGTGTCTAATTTTTCGTATACACTTTTACACCGCTTGTTTCGTCCTGCTGGATGTCGTGAAGATTTAACTACTTTAGCGGCAGAATCTTTTAATCTCTGTACGTAAACGTTTGTAATTTTTACGGCCCGACACCAAGCCTTCCTCTCTGTCGCAGATGGACTTCTTGAACTTCTTCTTTCCTAACTTCTCCTGTTCCAACTTACGTTAACTGGAAGATGAAGATCTCAAGTCTGCCACAGCTCCTATATCTTCAAATTTCTTAAGTTTAAGAAACATATAAAAGTATCGCAACTAGCAGTCGTTCGTTTTTCTTATTCGCTTCTTTGTAGAGTGTACTTTTGCACTGCTCATTTTTGCAATTTGTGAGGATCGAGAGAGCGTAGGAGTTTGCTGGTTAAACGGATGTCAGAATGTATAGGTTTTCGAATACGGGTGCGAAGAATTGATTGAGAAGGAAATTGTACAATTACACGTGGCGGCATGTGCGGAGTTACGCGAGACTCACGATCAGTTTGGAAATTGTTTCCCTTGCTTAAAATTTTATCCGCCTTCACATCCAGCTTCGACTAAATTATTATTCCTATATCGGAATAATAATATAGATATCGAAAAAGTCGATAAAAATGTGTTGAAAAATAGAACAAAAATATAGAAAGCGTTGATGTATGTATAGAAAAGAATTGATCAAGTATATATCCATCTTTGTTCCAAACAAATGAATAAATCATTAACCTATGAAGTTGCTATATTTTTATTCATCATTCACTATCGCCACTTTCTTTCAATATTACTTGCCTTTATATGCGTTCTCTTATATAATATACATATTAGGTTTTCAGATATTTCCGTATCCAACTTTCGCGTATCGCTTCACCCGTATCAATTTTTCCTAATCAAAATATTTTCAAAAGATGGAAAATTTAATACGTTCGAACGTTAAACCGCGTATAAATGTTAAAACGAACAAGATTGGTTCGTTTTGTCTCTCCTTCGTTGTTTTACAACGTCTATCTACCGATATATTTCCAACAACAAATTTGTAAAGTATAACAAACGTGAAGGAAATATCTAAAAATTCATTTCTAAATGACCTCACGCGGAAATATTTCCCAAAAGTATGATTGGTAATCATGGTGAGATCACCATCGCGGATGCGCTAGAACTTTTGCATAACTATATGTACGGACAGGTCGATTCTCTCAAATATTCCACTGTATAACGATGAATTTTACCCCGTGGTGACTCGCTGCTTCGAGTGTTCTCGACGAAGGTCGTGGGATGAAAAGGAAACGGAAAAGACCGAGGAAGAGATAGAGAGAGAAAAGCTCGAAGACTGATCGTCGCGGCGAGGGTGAACGCCACGTTCGTCCAGGGGAGAGTATCAGAATTAGAGAAGGGATGAATGGATGACGGAGATGGCAGTGGTTGCATGGAAGAAATTGAGACAGGCTATCGCGATGGCCGTTACCCGCCGACGGATTCACAGGGGTGGAAGTCGAGCACGGGCTTCTCCGATTGCCTGTTTGCCTTTCTTTCGTGCTCACACACCCTGAATCGTTTACGCTGCTAACATTTTCGTAGTCTTTAGTTAGCGATAGAAGCTCGGGGGAAAAGTCTAAGGTTCGCAAGTTCCGAGCGTATTTAAGCCTCATCTAGCATCTTGATCTAACAGAGGGTGCAAATGGAGCGCGAGTCGATATCATGCTTCAAGTACACGCTGCAATTATCGTGAACGCGAACTTTCTCGGAATAAGCATTCGCGAGATCAACTATACTGTACGTAGATTCCAACCCGACTGAAAAGTTTTAAACGCATCGCGAGCAAAGAGGATAAGGTAGAAACAATATTTTTAAATAATTTAGGATTTAGTCGAGATAGGTTCGAACGCTTTCTAGATATTTTGAGACATGGGACAACTACAACCAAAGTGACCAGGATGCAAGTGACATTTTTCTGATATCAAGGAAATCGAGTATTAAATTTCCACGTGTTTTAAAAATTTCAGGTAATATTTTCGTAAAACTTGAGCTACGTTCCATAGAAAATAGATATGGAGAATATAGAAAATTGTGATACGAAGTAACGAAGCGAAACTTCCATATTTGAATTGATCTTGATTCAGTAGTACAAATATTACAATTAATTCCATCCTTATTTCCTAGTTGACCGTTTCCAATGTGTAATGGGGTAATTAGAGAACGTTGGAACGGGTACTTTCTTGGGGAATGTGAAATTAACGAGAATCCGATTGGTGAAGGAATTATACGAGATATTGATTGTCCCAACAAGTGTAGTATGCTTCTTAACACGTTCGCGCTGTTTTGCATTCAAGATAACACATACACTTTCATGGTATGCATATGATATGGACTCAAATATGCGGGACAAATTAACAATCTCAAAATTTTGGAGGCGGAACAGAGGATTCATAATATCATGATTTAATTGGATATAGTATTATTATAGATAACATTCACAGTAATGATAAATGAAATTTATGGAACAAAAATTGTCTGGAAGAAAATTATAAATTTTTCG
The DNA here is from genome assembly GCF_024516045.1 of Bombus affinis. NCBI lineage: Eukaryota > Metazoa > Arthropoda > Insecta > Hymenoptera > Apidae > Bombus > Bombus affinis. The sequence goes on along the minus strand of NC_066355.1, from coordinate 11,136,403 downwards.
ATTCGTCTAATGTCTATATTGACAAATTGCACGTATCAAAGTAGAGAAAAAGTAGAGAAAAAATGAGCTATCGTGTACTATACGCGACAATAATATCTGATAGACCCGACAAACACGAGGCAGAAGTGCAAAAACCATTTGACTAGCGAACATCCGTCCCATGAAAACCTATACAATAATCCTCTTCTACTACTATTCTCTAAACGAAACCTTTCCAAATATTCGACGAACGACAAAGAAAGAGTAAAGGCAACTTATGTCAAAACCTACATATACCTACACAACGATCGTTCGTCGCGATTGATTCGGCTTGCATCAAAGAAAGGAAAGTTTCTCGCTAACGACAGCGTATCAACGTCATCGTTTCCCCACAAAAAGTACAGTAGGTACATATCACGGGCCGCCTACGAGCTGACGGATTGCCAATCTGGAAAAAAACCGTATCAGTCGAAAGATATTGCGAGGGAAGGGGGGAGAAAAAAAGGAAAAAGAGGAAAAAACGAAGAAGAAGAAAGGATCGCGTTTTACGTCATCCAGTATCCGGAGGCAACGACACCCACGCGAAAAACGGCCGCATACTAAGCCTATCAAAGAAAAAAAAGCTATTCTTCTATTTTTACAAAATAACTGTAATCAACATCCTGATAAATTAAGTTCATTAAGAGTAAATGCTCTTGATAGCTTTTCGCTGCTCTTCGATGCTCTTTACTGACAGTAAAAACTCATCGCGTGTGCCCGATTCTAATTATCAAGCCTTCGTGAATTTATTAATCAAATGGAGATTTACAAACTTACCAAAAAGATCGTGGAACAACGGGTTAGTCATTGATATTGACATCGTCGTAAAGACCATAACTTTTAATCGTGTAATGGCTGTATTTCTTTTAACAATCCGTTTTTCCGAAGCACGCTTTCGCTTGCGTGATACATAGCGTTCAACGAACCGACAGGCCATATTCTATCCTAGTTTTTGTGCGCCTGCGAGTAAACAACCCGGTCGCGTGTGTTCACAATTGTTCTTGACATCGGAAGATGCATCGTCTCGTTTCGTTGTTTTGGTCCAGTTGTTAGTAGCGGTCTCACGATCTCCGATAATCTTTTTGTAGTGTAGGGTCTTCTGCATAGAGGTCAGACGTTTCGTGATTTAAAACGGTGGTTGATAACAGATGTCGCTCAATGTATGTATCTCCACCGAATGTTAACGGTAGAATAAACGTGACACGTCAGTGGTGACATTAAATAACGCTTTGTATGTCACGTTCTGAAATACCGACTTGGAAAAAATTCGACGTGCTTCTTACGCCCTCTGCGATTCGCTATGGACAACATAGGAATCATATTCAACCGCAGAGGGAGTGTAGTAATTTGAATTACAGACGAGTTTGAATTAGAACCATTGCAATAAAGCATTGTTATAATACAACATTAATAGTAGTTAAAACTAAAACTAAATTTTCCTTTCAAATATGAGTAAGGTACAAAAAAAAAAGATACTTCAAGATTATAAGAAAAAATTTAAGAATCTATTAAGAATCTGTTTCGAAGAACTATTCGATCTGTATGGCAAATAATTTAATACGAATTACTTATCTCCGTGACATATAATAATTGTACATCAAATGCTTATTACTCATGGTTCAACAAAGAAACAATATAAACGTATACATACTGCTTCTGCATTTACTACAGCGAATCGAACACCAAATCCGTTTGACAGCCATCGAATTAACCATTAATTATCATGGCGTCCATAAATTTCTGTTCTTTCGAATTCGTTTCAGTGATCAACCGGCTATCTGTGCAAGAGAGAACCAAATATTTGACATAAATGTGTAAAATTGAAACCGGTTACATTAAAACGAGACAATAAGCGAATCGAACGGTCGATCGACAAAAAGTGAACCAACAAAAGTTCGAAAAACTAATGAGTTTCGGTATAATAGTGTCTAATAAATCGTTAAACAAATGCGTATTAATTAAACGAACCTAATAGTAGCGTATAATAGGAACAGGATAGCGGTGGAATTACGACGTAGTTGAGGTGACGCGGTTGAAGCGGAGAGGTACACATTGATGCCACAATTTTCGACTGTAGAATGAAGTCCCGCGACGTAACATCGCTTAGTTGATTCCTGATTGGTCGGCGCGCAACAGCACCGCTTCCAATCAAATTCTCGCGCGAGATTCGAAATACTTATACAGTGGTATATGGTAAAAATTGCAAAAACCAGTGATAATAACTGGAAGATAAAATTTAGAGTATATATTTATTATTAGTAAAACTTACTCGGAATTGTTATAACCGGTTACATAAGATGTATCTCACGAAAAATAAATTACGGAGACAGTACTGAAATACTAGTAGACTACTGTATACCACAGAACACTTTGATCTTTCATTAGTTTATATTACACCTTTCATGGTTTCTATCTTGTTCTTTCATCTCCTTCTTGCAAAACTCTGCTTATCGTCACTCCATAAAAGCGTACACCCTTATGAATACAATTTACGCATTAATCGTATAATATATCGAACTAGATCGCACACGTTTACATTCGACATACCGAAGAATTTAATGGTTATCACTTAGTTGATTTTCACACGAATGAACGACATTTTGAAAATAAATATTTTTCAGTTCGTTTCTAAAATGGAACAGTCTCGTCGGTTCACGTGTCGATGGAACTTGAAGGTTCGCGACTGGCCACGCAAATAAACAGTGTCGAATTTATAGAACGAGAAATCGCGTTTGCTTCGTGGGTTATTCTTCTCCGTGGAACTCGAGTTCTTGGATCGACTGCGGTGAAACGATCGACATTTTCTCCGCCAGTGGATCGTTCTGATCCTATGTGACTTTCAATTGCAAAAAAAAATTCAAGTGTGAATAATTTTTTGATCTCTCTTATAGACTGTAGATAGATATAGGATATAAGATTGTACGTATTATTTAAATCGTCATAAAAATATGGTTAATAGATGCGTAGTATATAATTGGTGAGGATTATTATTTTATCTTTTATTAAAATAAATTTAGTGCGAACATTGTATATTTGCCATAATGCTTGTGTGTTCGTGCTTAATGTGTGGAAACGATAATTTTACTAGACACCCATTATTGAAAGATCTGATTGAGTGTAAAGTGTAGTGATCGCGTGTGTTTAAGTTCCGATATATTTTTGACACCGCATGGAGAGCGCATCGAATTTCTTAAAAGCTAACTAACGCTATACTGTAACACAGCATACTATAGACTCGTATCATTAACATACAACTAGAAAATTCAGTGACAAAATACTGAAAGGAAAATTCAAAATTAAAATTCCTTCGAGTCTACGGAAAAACTATTAAGAAGATGTAAGGATTTTACGTTTGACTGAACGTGGCTTCGTCCAAATTGCATAGTTGACGGGCGGCTCGTATTTCCCCCTGGAACGGTTCTTATTTCCAACCTATTTTCCAATCAGTTTTTCCCGACGGCCAATCTTTCCCAAGGGTGTTGTAATACTCACTTCGGTCTTCTTTCACGTAGATTATATATAATAGAAAACTAGATGTCGAGTAATCAGTGGTCACGGCGAGCGTAATTGCGCGACGCTGCATTTGAAAACCTACCCCTTCTCATCATCGTAAATTTAATAACGCAAAGTACATATTGATTGCCTTCCCAACATCCTCGACTTCTATAGGAATATGAAAATATTGATCCAACGTCTGCTAACAAGCAATAAAATACGAGAATATGCATACGTCTGTGCCATCTTCTTCGATGTACAGGTAGATGCGTACATTGCGTTTTGTATATGTGTCCGGTGTGTGTTTGCACAGTGTGTAAAGTAAAGAATGAAGTATTTGCAAAATTTATCGATTGTTTGCAAAGTATCAGCTTCATATGGTTAATAGTATTGATAGACGAAATAACCACGTTCCTTACGTCGTAATATTACGAACCATAAACTGAGGGAATATCGGCAAATTTTGTTAACATTTTAGCGAGACTTTGTAAAAGAAAGCATCTTTGAAATTTATTACGTACACTTGCATCAAATTGAATTTTACGTAGGATCATTTTTACGGGCGAACCTATTTGTGCCGATATCCCAAAAGTCATACCTTAAAAAATTGCATTGGAAGTCTATTCCATCGCTATTTCTTATCCTATATCAGCTACCTTAATTTAATTTTTCCGTAAACAAGCTTCTTTCACAATTTCCTTGACAAAAGAACCACTACGTAACAGTAGTGAAACAGTATTACATTACATCACACCGAAAAAGGAAGATAAAACCTCATCTTGCATCTTAGATAAAATATACATTATCAAGATTATGTAAAATTCACTTCCTTTTAGGAAAGTATCATATTACGTAAAATTCGTTTCTATTCGATTTGTATTATATAACGTCTCTTTGCGTCCACAAATTCCACCGCAACTGCATATATAGCAGTGAGAAAATAAAGAAGAAGAAAGGACAAAAAGATAGAAAAGAGAAAAGAAAAACGAAAATTGTTCAGCTATTTCCTTTACCAATACGATAAATTTTTATTTGATAGCTCTTACCATTTCGGCGTCTGATATCAATGCCGTCCGGAAGCCTGAGTTATCATTCGAGCTTTTCCTTCTACCATGCGAACCGTGAAAATCCAGAAGGATGAGAAAGCTAGATGACGGCAGATGGAACGACCGGGTGATCCTGAACGTCGGCGGTGTACGACACGAAACCTACAAGTCTACTCTGAAGAAAATACCAGCTACTAGGTTATCGCGTTTAACGGAAGCCCTGGTCAATTACGATCCTATTTTGAACGAATACTTTTACGATCGTCATCCGGGCGTTTTTGCCCAAGTGTTGAATTACTATCGTACCGGAAAGCTTCATTACCCGACAGACGTTTGTGGTCCGCTTTTCGAGGAGGAACTCGACTTCTGGGGACTGGACTCCAATCAGGTTTGCAATTACCTTTTATTTCAACCGCGAAACGACTTCGTTTTGTGCGAAAATCCTACGTGATTACTCTGATCACGCTGAATCAGGGAAAAAAGTCAGCAAGTAACAGAAACAAGAATCAGTGACTCGTTATATTTGTTTGAACATTTACTCTAACACTAAAATTCTAACGAGACACGAGTACCACGATCAAAAGATTTGATCGTTTATTCAGTCGTTTATTGCGACCGTTTATTCGATTCTAAACGCAACTGCATTATTTCATAACGTTTAACGATTCTGCATAATTAACGTTAGTTGCCTGTCCATTTTCCCGACTAGCAACGCGGTCACAAATATGCTTTGATATCGCAGGAAATGTCTCTTTCAAAACGCAGAAATCACGGGCCTGCTATCGAGTGACCGGGTTAGAAACGTTTGTCCGACGACAGTTTCTATTGCACAAAATATCCAGCCTTTGATTTTGGGTTCTGATCGATTATACGCTTAAGTTGCGGCCAATTGCCAGACACGTGACAAATTTGTTTCCAAATTATCGATTATTTGTCTAACGTGCTCTAGCGAGCATTTTTATTTCTTGAGAAACGAAATACACATTTAAGTTTCTATACTCTTCTACGTTGTTTCAATCATCTAATTTATCATTCGTAAAATATAATTATGTAGCCAACGTGAAACACAGATAATGGTAGAAACTGGGTCTTCTATTCGTTCGTTGCGCTTTCTTGCTTAATTAATGACGTAATCAGTATCAATTAACCTTTTCGTCTTCGTCCGATCCTTTTTTCTCCTGGAGGATCCCACGAAAATCCGTCCACGCTAATTAAGGCAGCGTTATATTATAATTGATAATCTCTCGGCAATAACGCAAAAAATTATCACGACCAAGAAATTATTTGATGTGTAGCTCGAATACGAACTCTATCTAATTACGTGGTCTGCAATTAGCCAAGTTCTAATCATCGCCGGCGCGTATAATTTCCAATTATGCATACATTTCAGGTGGAACCGTGTTGTTGGAGCACCTACAGCGTACACAGGGACACCCAAGCAACGCTGGCAATTCTCGACAAGCTGGACATAGAGGGTGAGAAATTAAGCGACGAGGAGATCGCGCGACTTTTTGGTTACGAGGAGGAATACAACAGAGGGACCTTGACAAAATGGCAAAAGCTACGGCCAAGGATCTGGGCTCTGTTCGACGAGCCGTACTCCTCCACCGCGGCCAAGTGCATAGCCTGTATGTCGATACTTTTCATCTGCCTCTCGGTTCTCTGCTTCTGCCTCAAGAGTCACACGATGACGAAACAATCGAGAAACAATCAACGGAACGGTGAATCGCTGCATTTCGAACCCAACGAATACGTGGATCACGTCGATTCTTATCCGGTGCTCTTTTACCTTGAACATACGTGCAACGCTTGGTTTACTTTGGAGATTACTCTTCGCTGTTTGGTACGTAGAAAATCGTCCTATTGTTGTTACGATGGCTGGGTAATTATGGTATTCGACAGCTTAAAACCACACTTCTCTTCTCGAGTAAAGTATTGAAATAAAGTATTACTCCTTGAACGTTTGATACCTAAAACCCTTGGAATTTCATTTCATCGAGAATTAATATATAGCGTTTTCTCTCTTATTTTATGCAATTTTTTAATAAATATTTATCGAATGATTAAACGTACCGCAGAAGGCGAAAAGGTAAAGATCGAGTAATCAATCATTCTATACACGATCATACACTTGTATGTGTATAATGTATAACGTACAGGATTATTTCCAACTAAACTGCAACGTAATCTACAAGTGAGAAGCGAGAAAAAATATTGTAATTATAAAGGTGTGCCGTGGACATTTTATTACATTTATCAGCAAATATCGAACGCTTTACAGAGAACCATTTGGTTAATTATATTACATATCTTGCTACGACACCGTATACATTAAATGACATAAAATTATCATTAATTCAGTATTCTGCACGTGAAGCTCTACGTCTCATTAAAATCAATTAATTGCCCTAGTTTCATACATATTTATATCATATGAGATGCAATTACACAAAACCATACTAGAAACGAGGAAATTGGAATTAAAATATTTCCGTTTGAAATTTTGATAGACAGTTTTTAACAGTTTCGAGCTGTGTTTAAAGAACGTAGAACAGCCAAATAAAACGTGCCTGTTTAATGTAATCATCGTACAAGCTTTCATTGTTATTGCATTTTATATAAGCTAAGAAGGAGCGAATAACGAAGTAACCCCGCGATGTAATTACGTCCCTTTCAAGTGCACGTGAGTGACAGGAGCAAAAGTGGTTCACCAGTGAAACACAATGGTACAACATTAGAACAAAGCACGTTTTTGCGCGTGCGACGTGCGGTAAACAAATTCAATTCGGTGCAAGCTAGTTCGGGTTAGCTTGCTAACGCAGATAAATTAACGTACCAGACAGCCTCGACTATTTCTTGATAAAACGCCTTAAATATGAATTGCCGCGAATAACGAATTAACGGCGAAAGAAAAGAATTATTGTTAGGAATAACACAAGGCATGATATTACCGGTCGAAGAACGTGTACGCGAAAACTTGTAATCGATATTTGAGAAATTTTAGATCGACGTTCAATTAACTTAACGACCGTCTCGAATACGTGTTATGTCAAGCTTACGATTGTACTTTTTTTAAAGATATATCAATACCGGAAAGACCGATTTTGTTTCTCCGTGTCTTAATAGATACACGGCGTTTCAGATTTTTATGGAAGTAAATCGGCAAAACACCCAGACTAGAAATGATTTACTGCTTCCAACTAAACAACGTAACAAATCATTCGTTAATTATCCCTTTATTACTCGTTTTTGCTCGTATATAAAACATTATAAAAGTACTATTTGATTTATTGGGTATCTGTATTTACTACTGTGCTTTCCAACACGTTGGAACACGTATAAATTCAAGGAAATTATAACCTGCCCGGTTTCACCGTACGCCAAATAATATCCACTGCCACGAAATTTAAAAACCATTTATTTTTACCAAGAACTAAAATGAAATGTCACGTCTGCTTTTAAACTGTCACATCATAATTTCATCTAGACCTTGATTAGTCGCAGAGTAATAGCTTGCAGTCGAGCAAGCCTTGCTTGCTTTTAAAAATCAAAACGAATATTAGAACGAGATTTAATGACGCTGCACGCTACTCGCGAAAGATCATTCTGTGTAATTTATATTTCGCGTGATGTTTGAAAGCCGGAATACGGATTTCGTGTATTGATTTTTTTCGGCGAGGAACGCTTGGGAACGTGCGAAAAATACCAACGATGTGGACAAAGTACCGAGGATTTTTCACTTCTACGCGAAATCCTGCATAAACCATACGCTCCGCAGTGATCAATAGCGCAATTATTGAATTCTCATTTACAATCTACAGTAAAACCCTCGGGATCTATCTGGTCGTTTGAAAAAGCAAATTTTCGAATAGAAGGAAACCCGTGTCTCTTCATTTGATTGGTATCGATATAGAAATTAACAAAATTTCCAATGTTGTAGCACGATCTGACGCGTAAGGTCTAATTCATTGATCGACTTAATTACAGGTAAGCCCGAGCTTGAAGAGATTCGCCGTGTCACCAGTGAACGCGATAGACTTAACCGCTACGTTGAGCTTTTACACGGAGTTCCTTACCAAGTCCAGCCTGTATCTCGAGATTCTGTCGATAGCTCGAGTCCTGCGGCTCTTCAAGTTGACGAGACACTCCCCAGGACTTAGGATTCTGATCCATACGTTCAAGGCGTCAGCCAAGGAATTGGCGTTGCTGGTTTTCTTCCTCGTTCTAGGCATCGTCGTCTTCGCCAGTCTCATCTTCTACGCAGAACGTCTTCAAGTAAGTTGATTGCGCAAAAAGGAGAATTGGCACGTCGAAAGTGCACTTCTCGAAAAGTGCTTACACTTGCTTTCCGAGAGTATACCAGGTGCAAGATTTCCAGGTTATGTAAGTTCGACGATTGGAACGTAATAATTGGAAAAGGAGTTAAAATATTAAAGTACTACGAACGAGCTTAGCTCGGGAGAAGCTTTGATCTCCGAGCACGATCGATATTGAAACTTTCACTAAGTGCAAACGTTTCAGTTCGAATTCCTTGATTACTTTTTTGAACAAGTTAATTTGAGGAGAGGATTAAGACCGCGTGTAAATCTTTGTTCGTGGGATATAGTTTTGTAGGAATATAAAACAAGTACTCCTTGGGTTTTCCATACAGGCATTATTTTTCATTTATCTTTGACAGTAACAGCAACATACCGATGTATACTCGTAGTAACTCGTTACTTTACCGTCAAATGCCAAGTACAATGCATTATCGTTTCGCGAATATATGGAACAATATCTTCGTGTTTAGAAGCGGTCCTTTCTTCCCTTTGAAACTTAAATGTTCCTATTCAAAATCACAAACCTTAAAACGATCGTTCATACATCTCGTTTGACTGATAGGAGAACCCGCATAACGACTTCGACAGCATACCGCACGGTCTTTGGTGGGCCTTGGTGACCATGACGACAGTTGGTTACGGCGATATGACACCAAAAACCTTTCCCGGAATGTTCATCGGGGGATTGTGCGCTATTGCGGGCGTTCTAGCTATCGCTCTTCCAGTTCCTGTTATCGTCAGCAACTTCTCCATGTTTTATTCCCATACGCAGGTTCGTAGCACATTCTCAAAAGCTTAGACCTCTTCTTTCTCCTTTGAAATATGTTATACATATATACGCACGAATTTATACCGCGCTATTTCAGGACAGATAGAAAAATGGAATGGGAAAATAAAATAAATATATGGAAGGCTCGCCAGTACTCACTGACACAACGCAAGACAACGCTCTTCCTAAACTCTCCCTCTTTTAATATTCTCAAGTTAAAGATTGCTCAAATTAAGCTACTTAAAACCTGAAACCACGAATCAAATTTATTTAAATTAAAGTCGATTAAATGCCTTATTTTGTACAAATTCGTGGCCCAACCATAAAATTCTTTTGCTTTAAGCCTGAGTAACTTTTGCCTAAGCCATATATAATATTTAATAAACCTCGTGTCAGACACAGTTTCTTTCAACGAGACAGCAAGTTGACGCGAAGGTAACGCGCGAAGATTTTCCTTTTTTCATCAGATTAACTTGCCTTGGCTCGGGGACCAGTTCCTGTACGCTGAATAACGTGTTCACCAAGAACACGGAAGCGGGAGTCCATTCAGCCTGGCAACATGCAAACTTTTGCACTTTTCGCTAGCCAATTTGAAACTTTCTATCCGGCGAAGAAGTTTCGCCCTGGTGTCAATTTTTTATACCGCCATTAGAGCAACGGGGATACGCGTACTCGATACACGCCGCATCGACGCCGCCATTCAATTAATCGACAACGGAATATTTTAAGTTCGATGTTGGCGAACTCGCGAGTCTATACATCGTACCGTTACCTGTCTAAGAAGTTGGGTATTAAACGTTTTATCTCTGTCAAGATTAGGCCAGCATTCGCTACTTGAAACCCCGTGAGTTTAAGGAAACTCGAAAGTTTTGTCCGTGAGGTCGAGCATTCGGAAAGTTCTGCTGAAAACATCGTGAAAATTAAACGTTTCGCGATTGCACGACCTTTATTTCAACCGCTTCGTAGATCTTTTCATTTTGGCGAAGCATATTCGAGGATACTGGCAGGAGAGTAACGAAAACACGAAGGAGGAAGAACGTATCGATGAAACGAGCATGAATCTCGCTGAAATAATTTGGAAAATAATTCTAACCAGGAAAGGTCACAGTCGTTGGGTCGTCGATTTTGATAGAATCTCTTTTGACGAATTTAGAGAAAAAAATAAAGCAGAAATCGTAAAAATTAATGAAATAATGTAAAAATTGTTACAGGCTCGAAGCAAGTTACCGAAACAAAGGCGAAGAGTGCTACCAGCGGAAGTGCCAAGACGATCGAGATGTTTGAGTTACCCAGATGCCAACGATATTCAATCTCAACTTATTTCCAATACCTCGTCCAGGTCACCGAGACGGAGACCAGCAACCATAGGGTTGGAAAATGTTTTCAATCTGCAGGTAATGTGCTATACGTTGATAATTTGAGGCGTGCAGTGATGCCATTCTGTTAGTAACAAGTAAATCGGTAAATTTTACAAGCGATAGACCAATTAAAAGAATACTGGCTGCCTTAATTACTGTATAAAATTGAATTACATAATCTTCGATGCACCAGAGAACTGTCGTTAATTAATAACGAGACACTCTACGTTCGCGTCCATTTGATTTGCATATTGAGGAACCTGAATGCTCGTAAAGGTGCAACGGGCAAACCCCGTTCCGACACGATTCATATGCCGTGCAGTTAATAAATAAAGCTGCAACAAGATTTTAACGCATTAGACATTCCGGTGAGGGAAAAGGAGGTTTCCTTTTACAATTTATGAGAAACCAGCCAGATGCTGAAAGCAGTCCTAGCTAAGAGCTGTCTGAGCGTGTTTCGCAAAGGAAACAAAATGCAAAATGCAAGAGTACCGTGTAAAGACCGCCTACATTGAACACAAATATATTAATAACAATGTGTGTACTAATTACACTTTCAAAGCAACTTGTTCATGCTTTTTTGTTGGTATTTCCTCTTACACAGCCTAATATCGTGATAAATTTGCCGCAAGAATCCACCGTCACGGGGACCATAAATTCTGACAGAGTGGATTCTCCTCACCTTGCCACCACCAATCCCGTGAAAAATGGCACAGCAGTTGATGGGGCTACGTATGATACGTATCAAAGGGAGGAGGGTAAAAAGGCAAGTTGGTTTACAGGAACCTCCAAAGATATACCTCATACTTACATCATTGTGCCAGAGACGTTGGAAACGATGTAAAAGTTAATGCGCATAAATAAATTCGATTTAATTACTCTCCTCTATTTATTTCCCTATTAAATACGAGTGACACGCTTTCTCATAAATTAGATTATTCACGTAGAATCAATGATCTCATCAGAAAACCTCGTCGGAATTAGAACCGTTTGACTAAAGTGACAGATTCGCAAATCTAAAGATGGCACAGCCATACCTTCGAATAACCGACCTATTTACTGAATTGGTGATTGATCAATCGCGTTGGAATAAAAATGAAAATAGGTGAGAAAAGGCGCGTAATGAATAAGCAGTGAACGTCGGCGCGAAATCCTCAGGGTAAAATTCATTTAGTTCGACGCGACGACGCGACGCCTGGCTACGCATCACTGTTTATGCGACAATGCTGGAAATCTTAATCCATTTCGCCTGAAATTATCTTCCCTTTGGAATAAAAGTTTCTTTCTCTTCTCCACAATGATACTCGATTCAATAGCGCGACTCGTATTTTACTCGGATTACAGCGGTGCACGTGTAAAACTTGATTCTCTGGATTCGTTTCTTTCTTACTGGAAAATCTTCTCAACGGTGTATACGGCCTTGTATGAGTGTCTATGCGATCTTTAAAATTTATGGAAAATACTTCTTCTTTTCCATCGTAGTTTTTATCGTTGAATCGTAAATTTTATTAAATCCTCTGATTGAGACTGGGGCTGGAATCCGCGTAGAAAGTTTTCGTTTTATAAGATCCTTGCCTCGAAGATAGAATTTATTTGATGAATCTTAATTAAAACTCCGATTAAGCCTCGGTTGAGAGTACAGATGTGGCCAATTTATCGCAGAAAGAATTTGGGGAATGATAAGAGAAAATATCTTAAGACTAGAATCAAGACTATCGGTCATTTTGATCGTGCGTAGTATTAAAAAATCGCATTAATTGATACACGTGTAAATCACTGTACGCGGCATAACAAGTTAGAGAAATGCACCTATCTATAATGTTTCGTGCAAAACTATTACGCATGCTTGTAGTTCAACCCTTGTACAAAATAAATTGATACCCGCATACGCGAGCTCTTGTGCCACTTTGTTTCTGGTCCTCTCAATTACTTGTTTATTATTTTATAATTCTAGATTGGAGTAAAAAACTGCAAACGTTACACATTGTATCGTATATAAATTTTATAGAGATTTTAAATAAACTTCTTCGGACATTTCCTTTTATTGGTCGTAAGCTCTTCGAATAAAAATAATAAATCTGGCAACTAATCGTTCCTCTTAAGCCCCCATCTTCTGGCACATTGCGATTAAACCGAGTCTCTAAAATTTTACATTAAATTGTATAATTAACTGTGCGATTAAAGAAGAACTTCATGCGTATAGAACAGAATATTTATAATTTTTCTCGTTTCGTTGGCTTAACGTGCATCACGTCTTGTAAAACTTTGTTGATGTGGTGAGTTAATTCTCGTTCGGTGGACGATATGGACGTACGTAAATACGTATGTATATGCGTATATATAATCCGTGAGATGCTTTATTTATGCCTGGAGAGGCGCGTTTGTGGAGTTTTTGCGAACGTGTCGCTGTTTCTTTCCTGTGAATATTTAAACGACGAAGTCAGTGAGTGCTGAAAGGATATGAAGACTTTAAAAAAGGGTAACCTGATTATACTAGAAAAGGAAAGGATTAGTAGGTAGCAGGTAGAAACATCTTTTGAATATTTATGCTATCTCTTCTTTTAAAACTTGCTTTGGAAATAAAAATACTTCTAGAAATTGTATCTCCTTTATAAATTAAATTAAACAATATGTGAAACGAAACCACTTCCTCATGAGCACATCCTTTTTCAAGCTGATCTTGTGTAAATATTAATAAAGAATTCCGTTGGCCACATGCTGGAACCTGCTCATTGATTATAAAGCAAAAGAAATCTTCGTCGTTTGCGAGATGAATGCAAATGACGGAATAAAGAGAAAAAAGGGAAGCAAAAATGTAGGGTCAAGGAATTTTTTCTATGAAGAAGTAAGAAAATGGCGAGTAACGCTAGCGATAAGCACGCAACGTAGCATGAAACCGAGAATGTTCTAAATCCTGAAAACTCCACCTATTATAAATGAAAAGTGTTTCAACGTTCAACGAAAGACTAATTATAAATTTGTCGAAAAGGAGCAATTCAAACACGTTGAAAATTAAAGATCAGCGAGAATAAGAAAATGATATGCCTGATTCGTATGGAAATGTACTCGTATGTATTCTGTAACGTAATTCGTATAAAACGGAGCGAAGAAAGTACAGGAACATCCCCTGCAGAAACGTAAAAAGTAAAATTATCTCGAAACAAGGAATGTTTGAACAACGAAATGTTTACGAAATTAAAGAAGGGGCGTTGTACCTTAATTACAAACGCTGAGAGTTCTTTGTGGGGAAAGCGAACATTTGTAGCTGAAGCAAGCCCGATAGCACGAATCGAGTACGGTTCACGGTGCCCTTTCCGTCAATGAGAGGCACTTCCTGTGTGGCGGCAGAGTTTCCCTATCATCTGGCCGCAAAGGAAAACAGGGACGGCGGAAGGAACAAAAACGACGAAAGAAAGGAAAAAAGGGCTGAAAAGAAGTACATAGAAGAAAAGAGAAAAATGAGGAAAATGGGAAAAGGGCAGAAAACGAAGAACGGAAGCGAGGTGAAACTTTAATCACCGATTCAAACGCGGGGAGATTCACAGAGGGCGAAGGAAAGTTGACGCGAAGAGGGGGCGGCGGCGGGTATCAAGGCGCAAGCGTAAGGCATCGACCGGGTAGGGCAGTTTGCTCGGGGGTAGAGGAGGCAGAGAGAACGCCATCCCTCTCTTCGCCCTTTAGCCACCGTCATAGGCCCCCCGGGTATACCTTTGAACCTCTTCTAACGTGATGCGCGAGTAAACGTAGCTTCCTCTACCCCCGACGTACACACGTATCGCTTCTAGCCTCGCTCCTTATGTCTCGGTTATTTTCTTCTTTTCCGCTTTCCATTCGCCGGTTCCGCGTCCCATCACGGACCCTGCGGCTGACCAGAACTTCCCCCGTAGACGTCTGGCTTTTTCTAAGACCGGCTTACCTTTTCGTCGCGTGTCTGTCACCGTGTCCAGATGAATTACGGGAACAAGGGAGCAGAGTCGAGGGCCAAAGACGGAATCGCGGTGATCTACCCTCCGTTTCGATTTTTCTTTGAGAAGCACGACGCTAGATCTGCCGTAACCGTCCTTCTCTATTCTCCATATCCTCGTTTTGTTTTCTTCATCTTTTACCCTTCGAGATTCATACGTTACGAGCACCTGAGAAACTCGATCATTCTGTCCTTTTTTAATGCTGCTAAGAATAGTCCGGGGATCGCGGGCTTCCTCGCGGTGAATCTGGCAGGAGGATTGCCGGAGGTTAATTCGTAGCTGATTGTTGTGTAAAGAACGCGGACGATAATGGATTGTTGACGTTCGCTGATTTATTATACTCTATTACGATACGCCGCGCTTTCTCATAGACTGATTAAGTTTCTTTTGAAATCAGAGGACGCAGAGTGCTTTTTATTAATTTTTAAGATGATAAGGAAATTTATTCTTACGACATACAACGATACGATTCTTTAAGAATTTATCATTTATATTAAAAATTATTTTAAGTCATTCAAATCGCAATGTATGGAAGCTATCTCGGTCTCTCGCTACTTCGAAAGCACGAAATAATGGATTCTTCCGCGATATTTTTCTCATCTGTCAGCTTTTTCTCCCTTTTCTTGTCATCTTCCAAATTACTAAGTTAGCCTCGCAGAGAAGATTCCACCGACCTCTTTCCCCAAAATGCATTCGCCTTCTCGCGAAAGCAAAGTACAGAACGTAGAATGCCTCGCATCTGTCTCTCGAACTTCAAAAAGTATAATTTTCACTTTTAGTTTTAATTTTAACTTGGAAGATAGGTTTTGTGGCGAGGATGATATACAAGATAAGATAAAATATGGTAAATGGAGATGTAACCGAAAGCTATCCAAAGCGCAAATAAATAGAAGTAAAAGAAGATGCATGATCTAAAGATATGTCTAGAAATTTTATAATTTAAGGGCTATTTTCTGAACATTTATCTTGACACTTTCTCTTTAACTGTTTTTAATTAAATTTAATTCAAGATTAAATTTGATAAAATAAACTGTTGCAATTGATTAAACTTTTTTTAAATTTTCTCCCAATTTTCGTTTTCACGCCATATCACCTTCTGTTATTTTCTTGCTGCTTAGCGTCATAATTCTCAAACTTTCGATTGTTCCTTTTGCACCGTCGTTCACAGGGAGACACTGTATGGACGCAAGGATAAGAGAAGAGTAAGGAGCTAAAAGTGCATTATTCATTGAAATTCACCTTCTTTTCTCCCTTTCTCTCCTGGCCACACAAAGGAAACGACAGCTTCACTGCTTAAGATTTTGTTTCGTGCATACCTTGAAAACTTCGTCTCCTAACAAATCGTCTTCTGTACTCGACACAATCGTGTTTTTGTAAAATCGTAATTTACAAAATTATGTCAAGGCAGGATAATTTAATAATTCGGAATATGTTTTAATTTATTAGTACAGGTAAATTATTATTGCCTTGTCATTGTTATGCTATCAGAAATAACCACACGTTATTAATGTTTACCTGTAGCTAATCATTATATTCGTTTTATACTCTTCTATATATTTTGTTTGTATTCGTTTCATGGAAATGTGTTACTTATTAAATGTTTATTAAATGTTGATTATTAAATGCTCTTCCTTGGAACAGCTCAGATTAATGGATTTGTAAAATAACAGATAGGAACTTCATGAAATTACGTTTTACGATCATCGATAACTTATATTTTACGATGATAAAGTAACACACTAATGACCAGGAGATTACTTGTCTCAAATGAGTAACGATGCTGTCTTAAACGAGTAACGTGGCCAGAAGTCACCGTTCTATCATTTTTATGAATATTATTTGCCTCTACAGCGATTTTTCACTGCTTCAATTTGCAGATGTCATCGATTAAACTTATTTATTTAACTACAAATTGAAAGCAGATGAAGAATGTACTTCTCCATACTTCTCCTTTCGCTTCAAATTTTTACTTAGCACTTCATAGAATGGACAGTGCATTAAACTTCTCCGTGCAGCTTATATGGAGCTCTAAATAATTGTAGATGTATGTACTTTAATTTGGAATAAACCAGCTCTCAGAAGGATTGCTGTATGTATTTTAAAGTGTAATAAAAAGAACAGCGTTAAATACACGGTACGTTAATAATACTCCCCCCCTTCACCGAATATATCTTTTATATATTTTTCCTCGCGATATCCCAAGATAATTTCAGTTATGGATTAAGAAAGAAAATTTACTTCTTCATCTTCTTTCACAACATTAATTAAATTCGAGGGGGAAAATGGAGGCGAAAGGTTTGAATACTTTAAGTAGACGATTCCTCGCAGCCAAGAAACATGTTCTTCCCTGAATGTCAATTATTCAACACCGAACGAACGAGAATCCATTTTCTCGACGCCGTGAGTGACAATTTGTATGTTTAAAAGGCTTGGAGGAAGCTCATTGTGAAACATGCGAAATGAAACATACCTGTTCGAATAAATGATGAATTTTTAATTGACTTTCCAGGTAAGATATTGCCTGGCAGACATGACTCGCAGAGATAAAAATTGCAGGGGCTGCGTTTTTTTTTTTTCGTTCAAGGGGTTCTCTAAGTGGGTCGGATGAAATTTTATGTGACATTCATGAGTCTGATCATCGTGCTATCACGATCAGGACGTCGCATGTGTACAGAGACGGGGGCAAACTAACTGTCGCTCGTTTCCGTCAGAAAATATCGATTTAACAAGAGCTGCAATTTCAGAGTATCTATGAACAGACAAGTGAAACGATTCTAATTACTCGTTTCCTATAAATCATCGCGCATATTTGTAGGCAATAAATAATACTGAATCGCGTACTACCCTGAAACGAATTGTTAAAACACAACGAGGTCGAGGAATAAAAAGGGAAAGAATATCGCAGAATCTTAAATATAGTTTTGCAGATATTTGTTATTTTTAAAGAATGCGTGTGCATTTGCCACGTATTTCGTAGCGGTTATTTGGTATCGTGGTTCGTAAAGAAAGGTCCATAAATTGACAAATACTCGACTAAACCAATAGACGTTTATCAAGACTATAACGTTAGCAGTTCCATTCGCTCGATTCGTCATTAGAAAATATAGGTACAATTGCGAGAGAAGAGAAATTTTTCACATAGGAGGATCGATGGTCGAGTAACGTTCCGTTTCGGCTTGTAATCGATTAAACGTTGCATTGCGCGTCGTAGATTGTCGGCTGGTTACTCGTAATCGTCTATAACCACGGCACAGATCCGACGGTTGACTTATCGACGAGTTCAGACAATTTCCATACATATTCTGGCCAGGTCGCCAGAGCACACGAATCGCTGATACACCGGGCTGTTGCTATGGGTTCGGTATTGCTCGCCAGGTGGTTCGAGGGTACCAGGAATAAAGCGTAACTTCGAATTGGGGATCAAATTCTAACAATCGGTTTCGTCGAGATATACTTTCATATAGTGGACATTTTACGTGTATTTAAATACTATGTTCATTTAACATATACATTTTTTAATTTGTCTCGTTGGTTCGTTATTAGCGTGACACGATCGAGGTAGGGAAACTTGGGAAAAAATTGATTTGAAATCCGAACGTTGCTTCGACAGAATATCGATGTTCCGCTAGATTGTTACGTACAAGCCCGTGTGCACGAGGTTTCGAATCGAATCATAGTAAACCAAGTAGAACGTCGACGTATTCGATCAGCCAAGTTGCGAATTTTTATGCGCTTGCTTGCTCGGTATTCAGCGACTTCGGGTTAGTTCATCGCAGTTCAGTGACTTCAATATAGCATGGTAATGTTTGTTTGGAAATACGCGACCGAACAAAAGTTCGAGACCGGTCGACTTATCGCTGTTCCTTTATGGCGTCTCACGACTAACTCTATCGAACAAAATTGGTTTCTCTGGAGAACATGGAACGGTGCTGTGATAAGGCTTTACCGCAACTAGAATTTGTAATGAATCAAGTGGAAGAAGATATCTTTACTAATAATAGGAGAGATTAACTTAGATGTCGATATGTGCTTACGTAAAGCAAAATTCTAAATTACAGAGGTAATAGTTGTCTGTATAACAGAAATTATCACATAAAGAAAAATATCACAATTTTTCTGAACGAATCTTTTCTTTGAATACGTCCATTAGAACCGATGACTGATTCGTTAGCTTTTATATTACGAACTTAAGGCTAACCAAGTATAAAAATCGATGTAACAAAGTCTAGAAAATAATTTATGAGATTGCGTTGTGCAGACGCGTATGTCGCTCTAAATGATATAATTGTTCATTGATATCGATTCTATCTTACCATACGGTAACACCCGTGGGCAATATCCTCGCTGAAGTAGAACAGAAGCATATTGCTTGTCACGATACCCTAACGCAATGTATGTACGTATATGTATTGTTTCAGAATTGTGGTTTGGCAATTTGGCGCCATATGTGAACCCAAAAGTGGTTCTTCTACAATAACAGTAGACTCTAAATTAATTCAATATTTGTGACGTTTAACCACTGTTTTCCAATCGTAGCATTATGATTGAGTAATAATTTTATTCAATAAAATTCAATCACGGCGATAATTAACATCCTTTCAAGTTGAATCATGTACCTTTCTCTTAAACGCTGTACGCTCGTTATTTTCCGCGGTCTGTCAACTACTAGGACATTTTGTAAACAAAGAGAGATAATTTAATTTATAGCTTGTACGATTGTCTTTTTCTCCTTTCCATCTACTTTCGCTGAATAACAGCATTTCATTTGCCGTTGGAACATTGAACAGTTTACATAAACAAAATGAAATATCCAGAGCGATGAATGAAGTTCTGAATTTAGCACGTATCACGTAATGCTAGCATGAATCTGTCATTACAATGCGTTAACACGCATCGAGTATGTCAATACACATGCGATGGTTAGCAACGGAATGCAAACATATTCGATTTAACCGTATGAGATACAGCTTTTAAGTATACTCATAATTTTCGTAATGCGTAATCATTTTCAAGCCTTACTATCGTCTCTTCGTCGCAATTTCCAAATTATTTGAGCCACGAATATTTATTTGTAATTTTCCTGCACATTACTAACCCCTTTAAGGGGAGGATCCTCTTTTTTTGCCCAACAAACTTTCGATTCCCATAAGCCTGTTACAACATATTTATTCCTCTACGTAGAAACTAAATTAAATTTGACGACGTACGAAGGGACCACGGTTCGTACGGTTCCTTTTTTTTTTCTTTTTCTTTTGGAAGGATTTTACTTGGAAGTACCATAACAGTGATAAAAGTACAGCTTCCAGAACTCCGGCGGTAACATCAAATTAAGGAAAGTAACCTGACGGGAGCGTAATAAGACGGTAGACTGAACCGCGTTCGAACTCAACTGGAGACTGAGAAAAGGATTCGTTTGCTTTTCCTATCCTACAACGCTTGTATGATGTAAATTGTCTAGGCTGTATAAATATGTTTTTAAACTACTATAATTACGAATAATTATTCGAATTGAGGGAGCTAAATTTGCAGAATGATTAATACGAGAATCTCACGTAAGATGAGTTCGATTATATCGTCTAAACCTTTATTGTATTTGGAGTGTAAGGTAATCTCCTTTCTCAGAACATAATCGAAGCTATTTGAATACGACTCAAGTTCTCTGTGCACTGCCATAGAAACCGTATGCAGCGCCAAATCCTCGTAGAAGAAACTTAAAACCTAGTTTACGGAAACCGTTCCCGTATGAAATTAACTATTGAAACTACTACTTTCTGTCTTATGAAACAATTAACCACAATTGTGGTTCTATCTCATGGGCTTTGGTTGAATTAAAGAAAAATCTACGGATGTTCTTTTTCGCGATTTAATAAATTCAATTCGATAATTTCATAAAGTCTCAGAGTTTGCTAAGAATTTCCTTTCCATATATGTAGGAACATCCTTAATAAAATTATACCACTTTTATCGGATTCTGACTGTCGTAAATGTATTAGCTGCAATAGGGATTCATTCCATGTCTTTCATGCCAAATCACTTTTGGGATGTCCTAAATTCAATCTGAACCTTCTTGGGTTCCGAACCCCTGCTGGCCTCAAGCCATAAGGCACAGCACGCCTATTCTATCACTGATCAATTCGAAAAAGCGCAATAAATTTTCATGAAATCATTCACCTTATTCTCTTAGTCCGTTTCATAATATATAGAGACAAATATTATGCAAATCTATGTAATCAAAACGTGTTTTGCAATTCGTTGAAAATTTTAGATTTAAGATAAATTGCAAGGAAAATCATCGATATATATTAAGCACAAATTATCGATCAAATTGGAAAAATATGAATTATCAATTTCTTTTCTTAACGCAAAATCGAAGATCCTCTAATTAATTTCATCAGACAACGATAAAATAATCCGTTGCATCCGTAAGATGCCATTATTTCCTTTGCATTCTTAGTGGCAGGAACGTGGCCAGCAATAAGCACAGAAGCTTTATTTCGCAAGCACGTTTCCCGTCTTTCTGGACCTGATACGAAAAGAGCCTCGTGAATCGATCGTTGTCGCCCTCGTCATCGAGCAAGCGTTACTGGTAGCAGCCCCTTTAAGACGTTGACGCCTCGTTGAAAGAGAGAAGGGTTGGGATGGGAAAAAGTGAGAAAAAATGAAGAAAAGGTGAGGCAAGTCAGAAAGGGATTAAATAACGACCCAAATAATGGCAGAAGGTATGGAAACACGCGTGTATTGTCGACTGATTTTAGGTTTGGAAGGGTAGACAGAAGAGATTGTAATAGCTTATTAGAAGAAACGTTATAGGTATAAGTGGTATAAGAAGAATACTATCACAAAGATAATGCAAGACATAAATATCGTTAATTATGCGTTAATGCATACATTAATTATGTAACTAACGGACAGAAATGAATGAATGAATGAATAAATGGAAGCAAACGAAGTACGTGTCAATTAGTTTAATTAGAATTTTTAAGAATATAATTGAATATTAAAATAGAACTGGAAAAAATAACAAAGACTTGACAAAGTTTGACTTTAACAAAGTTTTGAAAAGAAATTCAAAAATACACCTCCGCAGCGCAAAAATAATATCGGTCTTTCCATTCGGATAATCTTTCTACGCATTTACTTGCTGACGTTGGCGTACTGTTATTATGAAATGCCCATATTTCCTTACGAATCTTCAGACTCTTCGTAGAAACGATCGAAACATGGAAAAGAATCAACAACAAAACGGAGATCTCATAATAAGCATATCGTAAAGGTCAAGTTAATGAAAGATATCAATACAATGGACGTGTTTCCAACTGTTCCATCTTCTTTAGAAAATTAGACCTTTCTAGCGAAATGCAAAAAATTATAAATTAATAAAGATATGTACGAAATCAAATACGATATATATTAACTGTAGAAACGAGTCCTTTCCATCCCCCAGAAAAATCGGAGAGAATTCATTTCTACACCTAATAAACCACGTTCGTCATTCATATTTTACTCCTCGGTATTTTACAATTTTGAGAAAGAATGCGAGAAAAATGTTCGTAAGCATTTCTATAAAAATGTTATTGCTGAAATATAAAGTATAAAGCGTTACAAGAAGTTTCAAGCGAATAACTCGATTTGTTCTTTTGTTTTTACTTTTTAATTTCAGAAGACAATACTATTATCCATTTTCTGTTGTAGGTAGATACCACGATACAACTACAAAGAACGCAATTAAAATACCGAACTCCTTTGTTTCTTAAAGGGATCGAGCATACAGTTGTCTGCTGATCCTTAACTCATCGACGACTGCACGAATTTACGAAAGATCGATGTGGATGGATATATCGACAAACGTTAGTCTCTCAGTAACTACTTCGAAACGCTTTTGCATTTAGACAACGATTCAAACTAAATATGAAAGGGTAAATAGTAAAAGAAATAGTAAAAGAGTAAAATCCGTAACAGGGAAGCTCGCGTTTCTCCACGCAACAACCGCCCGGTTTCTAAAACCGAAACATCTCTTGAAATCGTTGAAACCCTAATTCCCTCGAAACAAACGAAACATTCACACGTATACATATACGTGTATGCACATACGTAGGTACGCTGATGGAAACGCTAGGCAGAGGAGCAAGTTGGGCAGGAGCAGGTTCGCGTAGCCACGGCTGAAAAAAGATCTCACGGAACCCGGACGAATGCCCCGCAGCCTGTATCGTTCCGCGGCATCCACGGCTATAGATATACCGTATAGAGCGAGAAAGGCAGAAACAAAGAGACATCACGAACGCAAACTCCCAAAAAATCGGTGCTCTCGCAGAACCCGAAAAATCCTCGTCCCCGTTCGTGTTTAACATGCATTTTTTTATCGTGGTCGTGGTCGTGGTCATGCCCATCGTCTTTAGTCGTAGTCGTGAGGAAGATAGTGGCGGTGTAGTGACTACCCCAACGCATACGCACTCGGGGCTCTGCGCGCGCCACTCGTCCCACCACTGCGCCCTGTCTACACCCCCACCCCGCCCGCTTCGCAGTATCCGTTGGATGACAGAAACGGCGGCTCGGTTCGAGGTTAGTTCTGTCCGCGCACGAGTCGAGATAACCGGAGAATTCGTCCTGATATCGTCACGGGACAAGTCGCGACACGAACGAGTAACGATGACCTTTCGCTCGTGTCGGGTGGTGGCACGGTGAGAATCAACCGGTAACCGAGTTTCCACTGGAAAGTCCAGATAAAACGAACTACGACTCGGTGGTGAAGAAGCGTATGCTGTATCTGTGAGTAGAGGAGTTAGACGAAGGAAGAGAGAGAGAGAGAGAGAGAGAGAGAGAGAAAGAGAGAAAACGACGGTGGACCCGGCTTCGTCGAGTGGTAGGTCGAAGCGAAAGAGCTAGTGTCCATTGTGCGAGTCAACGGTGTACTTCGACCAGCGCCATCGTCACTCGCTACCATCGACATGGAAGATACAGAAGCGGAATAGTGTCGTTGAGATGCTGTGAAGTAGTCCCGAGACATGAAGAGAGCGCGACCGTGGGTAAGTAGATTTCCCTTTACCTTTCACCCTTGGTGGCTGGATCGCTCGCGGAGTTATCCTAAGTGGATCCTCGCCTCGAGGGACTCTCTAGGCCAGCGTAACCTCAACCACCGGAGCGAACGTAGTTCGCCACAGCGACTAATTATATTGCCCGTGTTTTGTCGGCCGATTACTTTGCCAAGCAATCGCGGCCGACAGTTTCTCGAGTGCTTCAGCTACGCTACCCGTAATGTACGGATTTCATCCGTGTTTCGAGTATGTGTCTTGGTCGCGTTCTCGTTTTCGTTCTCCTCTGATTTCGTTCACTATTATCTATATGAGACATACTCTGCAAAGGAAATTTATCGAGGATTTTCTCGTATCACGAGATCATTGTATCTCGCGTTATTCCGTACCATTGTTGCGTCTCGTTCTCGCGTGTGCATATTTCCCTATTTCCTAGCGTCTACTCGGTCTACATTCCTACAATAAACGTACTGAAAAGTAGGTGGTAGGATTGTTCGATCAGGGACAGACTATTTTTAATATCACCTCTTTTCGTTGCTTTCTTTTGCTCCATCAAGCGGAAAATCCGTTGAAACGTGCCTTTAAGACTCTCCAAGAGTAGGAAGAGAGGATAGAGGGACAGAAAGGGAGCGGAATTCCGCGAGTCGATCATTCTCTCGGTCTTAATCGCTTCTACCCTTATCAATCTTCGCGCAAAGCGCTGGTTCGATGCACCCGCCTCGACTAGTGCCCCTAACTTTCCTCGCCACCGGCGTCGTCGTATCCACCTTCTTCCGGTGCTCGTGTACGAGTATTTTCGTTCATTGATTTATCGGATTCACTAGTTTCTCGTTTTCTCGCTCGATCACCGTCGGCTGACCCGCACCACCCTCTCCGTTGGTCGCGTTGGTTCGATTTCGTTGCAGCTTCGACGGGTTAAGCCTAGCTCGAATTAGTTAGTCGAGTTACCCGAATTCGATCGATTTGAATTGTGATAAATCGCAAGCTATGATTTACTTAGCACGTAAAAGTTCACCTTATATCTTTTTACTAGCGCGGATCTGTTACTTACGCGACTTGAAATATCGTAACCCTAATCCAATTCACGCCTCTTTGCTAACGTTATTTACCCTACTTCAACTGCTCTAACTTAAATCTCACCTAAACTCCCTCGCTAATAACAATCTGTTATTTACTTGGCACACGTTTTCATTAAGCTTCGAGTAGTTCACGTTCAAGAAATCTGAAGCGCTTTACCAATGCGAATTTATCGTTCTTCTTCACTCGAGATATTCTTTCGACTTTCAAGCTAGGTCGAAGTTCTTTCAACTACGTGTATTCCTTGATACGAACGAAACAACAGATGTTAGGTAAGAGGTTATTTCCACTTTCGTGCTTGTTGATATCGGTTACCTAAACCGAGCCGACTGTTTTTCTGAACTTCGTGTTCGACCCTCCCTATACACAAAATCTTTCTTATGTTTACAACCGACACAGGTAGTGGCGTAATATGAGACGTAAAATCTGTAAGACGATACGCTTCCAAATAGCAAAACGCATAATACTTACTCGAAAAAATAAAAACATTTGTATACATACTGAACTCGTATCTCGTTTCTGGCAGGAATACATTTACGCCACTTTTCATAATACAACGAACGTTCGTACGGATATAATCGCTTTCTTAGATTTTATATATACATTTTCCTTTAAGTATCCACTTGAATCCACTCGACTCGCATTCAGGTAAGTTGATTGATCCGAAAGAAACTTTACTCTTCGCTTGTTTCTCTTCGTCTGACCCTCTCACCGCAGGATAACCTCCTTTCTTTTTCCACCTTCGATCTTTTCCTCGGCCAAGTTCTAAGCCTTTTCCTGATGCTTCAACATGGACGATCGAAAGAAGGAATCGCGATGGCAATGTCGTTGGGCGTACCGAGCGCTTATCGGCGTTTCGTGCACGCAGACTATCGATTCCACGCGACAAGAGGCCGCCCGCTACTGCCGCCGCTCAGGCTGACTTGTAAACCAGCTAGTACGAGCTCGTAGAACCGCCTCGTTCCGCTCGTGACAGCACGCGCCTTGTCTTTGCATACGCGCCTCCTCTGACTATCATGTTGCGTGGTCAATAACCTCTTCCCGAACCATGTCAAATGTATACACCCCCGCCTCTGGATCGTAACGACGAAGAGTGGTTGATTCGTAAGAGTAATACGGATATAACGAGGAGTCGACGCGTCGTGATTTTGGTGATCGATGCTACGTAGTTGGCAGCGTGATTTCGGCGATCGTTATGGGTGGAGGGGTGGGAATTCTCGGCGGCTGCGGTCACGGATATATCGTAAGTTCCGGAATCTCGCGGTCACCTCGGCTGGATAGTTCCGCTAACCTGCAATTTCTGATTCGGGACTATTAATAACGCGGTCACAGATCATTGTTGTGTCGCTGGCTTTCCATTTTCTGAATTGATGATCGTTCCGTTGTGGCTCGAGATAGGTTTTATTTTATGATTGATGTTTTATGTCGTTGATCTCGTGACTTTGTCGAGTTTGCCGCGCTCGTTGTTTCGAAATTCGATATTTACAATTTATATCGTGTTCTGAATTTTTTCTCTCATGATGTGCTGTACGTACTAAGGGCTTCGTAAATCAAATTTATCAACGCTGTAACAACGTTGCAGAGATGATTTACATTAACAACAATAGTTTCCCTAATTTCCATCGGGGATCAGGTAATGGTAATTACGTGCGTTAATCAGATTTTCAATTAATCTCCATGTACGATATCGGCACGATAGATTTCCAAGTATAATAACGCGTGCTATTTACTATCGCATAACCTAATTTTGTAACCAATATTATCGTATACTTTGTTCTTTAAAAATTATAATTTAAACAAGGTTTTCATACAATTTTCAAATTACGGTAAGACGAAAAAACGAATACAGAAATCGTGATATTATCGTGAGTCCAATATAGCAAGGAATATTCTGCTCTGCGAAAAATGTTCTTATACCACTTATTTTTTAATTCTGCGCGCTAAGTACTCGCATAATCCTACAATTTCCGTTTATCCTCTAAACGTTTATTCGCCCTATTCTAATAGCCAGAATTTTTCAGTTTCTGAAGAGACGTACGTCTTTCGTTTATATACCTATGCTCGCGACCCTCGGAATGTTTTATCGGCTAACACGAGACAGAATTTTCAGAAAAATTATTTTTCACGAGTCGAATGCGCGTAGGGCCGAATTAACATGTAATTATTCAACGGTTCAACGTGGTCGCGTCACTCTTCCTCGGCATTAAACGTTTCCCTTTTTGTTAATTTATTCGTATGTGATATTATTCTAGCCTTGGCCCGGCGCCATGCGAATTTCGCAGGTAATATATTATCGCTTACAGCCATTTATTGCGCTAATTACACAGATGCGCGCGCTTTCCACCTCCGTACGATACACATTCGTCGTGGCAATATTTTTGCCAGCGATTTCTCAGGCTCAGATTTTTCATCGACCACCGACTTCGCATATGTGTCCGACGTTTAAAAAAAAAGACGCGATACGAGTTAAATTGCTGAAAGCAGAATGATAAAACGTATCTCACTCGGCCCCCAATTTTATCGTTACTTCCCTTCGATCTAAGTTCGTCGTCTTTTACTTTCGACTCTTTTCGCTATTTTAAAAATACAAAAAGGCACCTGGTGAAATGTACATGAATGTACGTTGGGATTCTAATGGACACATGCGTAGTCCTTCGTCGCGTCGTTCGTCCTTTCGAGCGTTAATTCAGTCAATAGTCGTTAATAACTTTCGACGTCGATGCGATTCTAAAGCTATAAATATAAAAGAAGAAAATATCAAATGACTTTATTACAGAAATTATTCGATAGCTTTTGGTAAAAGTATCTCTACTTTAGAAGAACGCTGGATTTTTCTGTGTAGATTCGAAGATATTTCTTATTTAAGGGCAATCGGCCATTCTCCGAATCAATTAAAATGTAATTGAGATTTATATCCCCTTTAAAGTAAATTTATCGAAGAAATCTGTCTTAACAGAAGGAAATTGTCCGAAGAAATACTATAAACACGAAATTAGTAGAATAATTGACTCGTTTAGCAAATTACTACCTCGAGCTTCTTTTAAGGGTTATAAAGAGTTTACTTAATTGAGATGGCGAGATGTCTTTTAATTCAAAGCTGGTTAAAACGAAGTTTGATTTAAATGAACTTGATAAAGATTTGCTAAGTTTGTATTTCTGCCGACCATACTGAAGCACACGAAAGTGATTTTAATCCTCTCTGGTTTTAAAGCTACGCAACATTCAATACGAAATAATCATGTCTCTTCGTCATAGGTAATCCATATAATGAGATGACAAACAAATATTTCGATGAAATGTATAGAAAATTAGGGAAAGTTGCCATAAGAAATACTATCGTGATCAAATATTTCAACGACCAGTTTCAGTTCAATTATTATATATAAAATTCACTATCTCCCATTCCGTTCGAATGCCCTGCAGCAGTCGACAGAAAAATGTTTTTGCGCGAGAAGTGGAAACAACACTCAGCGAATTAAACAAGTCGACCAAATTGAAGTGCAATACGAAATCAACTTTAACTTATTTAGCAATTACTTTCCACTGAAAATTTCAGTTATCGAGGAACATGGACCAATATTTTCGGTCAAACATACAAATTTACAGTTCGTTGTTCATTTCCACTGAGCTGCGATCAGTAAAAATCGCCATGAACCCGTCGTTATAACAGGAAACATGTTAATTCGTTAAAAAGTACAGTATCGTACGTTGGATCGCAAGCGGCAAGCAAACTGATTACAAATCCTATGACCATGGTCACTTTTCGTTATTTCGCGCTTACACAATAGAATCCGTTGTCGTGGGTTTCTTCTATCGCAAACATACGCGATTCGTCACAATATGCTGTGACATAGGTAACTGCTATCATCATCAATCTGTTCGCTTCTTCACAGTTTGCGGTCGCCTGTAATCCTCGTGGCGGATCGCTATTATAACTCCTTTTCTCGTCGCCATTATCGATCATCATTTTTCAAGCTGCCGCGCGAACTATCGTACAGCGTGATGCAATCGAAGATTTACGTTTTCGTCCAAAAAAGCCAATCGACGCTCGTGATATGTAAGAAAATATGGCTGTAGCGTGATCTCGTTTCTCATAAATATTACGATCTTTTCTCGATGCTTCCTTGAGAAATATTACTACGATAACTATGGAAGACAATTTTTATGAAAATGACTTTTTCAATTTCCTCTCTTTTTTTCCCGCTAAACAAAACAGCATTTAGAGGGGAATCACTTTTTCCTAAAAAATTATATTTAGACACGGAGAGGATGTATTTGTACGAACAAAACAATCGAATAAGAAAGGATTTATCCTCCTGTTAGCGAGTATAAAAGGATCGTCACAGTTGCATTACCACAACCAATCGTGTAAACGATAATCGGCGTGTGAGCTACGTTTTGTTAGGTTTTCGACACTTGGATTTATGATAGGATTTCGCGTGAATCGCTGTTGCGTCTCTAATCCGATGACAACGAGAAGCGACGTCTATAAACCATTCTAGTCTAAAATTTTTAACCGTTTGAAAACTCGATAATGGTTCGACTATCACGAGTCCATGGAAAGCTGTGTGTCAGGTGATATACGTGTACACATCTCTGATATAGATCCGTACGTCAGCAAAATATAGGAGGATTTTTCAAAACTGCTTATCAGAGCGTAGAGATCTTTATTTAAAAAGCAGCTTGCTAAATGAAAGAACATAAAGAATCAATTCGAGATTAGCATCGATAGAAGCTCGAGTTCTGTTCGACGATTAGGAGATACAGTCGTTCGTTCGATTTATCACGATCAACCGATTCGTACAACAAATGGAGGGTCTCGGTCAACCAGCTAATAAAGATCAATTTCAGTAGTCTCGATCAGGAGACACATTAGTCAGTCTGACTCAGAACACTCCAACAACCGATCTCATTCAGGAAACTCCCAGTCAATTAGGACTGGGTGGTCCTTCGGGTCCTAGACGGCACGTTGCCTCGCGTGCAATAGCCAAGGTCAGTAGGTAAGAGGGTGGCGACCATGCCGTGTCTCCCTAGTAATAATTTTGGGAAGTCTTGTGTACAACTCTAGGTCACTGGTATCTCCCATTACGTTGTATCCATTTCGAGGAAATACGACCCGGTTGACAAATACTGTCCTACATAGAATCCACGCGATATGCGCAGTCGGTCGCGTGTGTGTTCGTGTACGCACACGTGAAAATCTGGCACGATGATGACACAAATAGAGAACCGACCTAGAATTCGATCGCGCCACCGCCGTCGAGCCGGCCGCGTTTTCCGGCCACCTCGTCGATCGAACCTCGGCCAAAGCGGACCAGCTTTGGCGATCGTACATGACACGTGCACGCCATCGTCTAGATTTTCCTCGTCTATCTTCTATCGAACACGCTCGATCGTCATTCGCGATAGGTTCCAGTACGTTTCAACGAGTTTCGATCTAGGAAGTTCGAGCTCTGTTTTATGAACACGATAGGCTAGCAAGTTGGACATTTCGTGAACAGGAATTTTAGATTAATCGGAGATCGCTGTGTTAGTGTTTTGAGGGGCGATCGATACGAAAATTTTAATGTTAATTAATCTAGTTAGTTACTCGTTGCTGTATGTTTTGTCAAATACGAAATATTAAAATACGTGATCTGCTCGGATCTATCTAAATCTCAGGTATTAAAGTTGATCTTTATCGAGTTATTTGTACAAATAAACCTTCGTACGATGTTACGATATTGCACTTTCAGCGCAGGATTTCGATTGGCATCTTTTATATGTCACATTATGAAAAGGAGAATATCGAGATGATAACCTATCGTTATAGATATCCGCTGTATATTTCCCTCGCTTGTCGAGGAGGAAGGAATTTCCCTTTGCCTTTATTTTTATCGAGGGAAAGGGTCGATGCAGCTTTCCGGGAATCCGGTATTTCACTCTAAAAGTAAAACTCGATCGTCGACTTTACGATTCTGTGGAAGGCAGGCACGAAGTCACGTTGGCAGGTGGTTCGTGGCGAACGTTGACCGGGAACAAAGTAGTCTGTAACCCACTCGAGCACATTGGCTGAGGTTAGAACCACTTGTAGATTATTTTTTATCATCATTTCGACCACTGTTATATTTGTTATATACCACTGTTACATGTCAGTCTTTTAAAATTTGAATATTAATTCTTTCCTGTCCTTTGTAAGGACATTAAATAAATCGAATACCGAGGGTCTAGAATGTTTACGTCTCTTTACGTTATTGCTTTTATTTCGTAGAAACATCGGGGAGACTAGACTTTTAGATTTATATCGCTCTTAAATTTCCTTCGCATCTTTGTGTTTTTCGAATTGTCAGAAACCATCCTTTTCCATTGGTTTTTCTATTTTCTTCTTTCGCGTTAATTCAAAGCGAACGCGTGATGAAAAATTGTTTCTCACTAACCATGAAAGCAACATCTGCGATGTACAGACTAATTCTATCTTGTCAACGAGTTAAAAAAAAGAAACAATGGAAGGATTGAGTAGAATTCAGCGAAAAGAATTATCACGCTTTATAACACGCAGGAGACACATTTCGACAAAGAATTTGAAAACAAAAACCACGACCACTCTACCGCGGATAAAAAGAATTTGTATTTGTTCTTACGGCTGTATGATATCTTCGGATCCGGCACAATCATATTTGTATGCAGTTTCGATGGAGCGAAGTTGCTTTCCATGGGAGGAGAGAATAAAAAAAGATATCGTTTGCGTGGTTTGGATAAATCCAGAGAAGACACAATGATCCCTCCGCGAGAGACGAGGGTTTTCAAATTTACATTTAAAAAGTCGGTGTCCCAGATTCGAAGGGTAATTTAAGTACCTTTAAAATTTGCGGCTAACGACCTTTCCATTTGCCAATAGGTTCAACCATCACGTTCCAAAGTGACGGACGTTTTTCAGGATCATTAATATTCCGTTATCGATCCGCGTAATTGAAGGAAATTTTGTGTACAGTTTTGATTAACGCCGGGACTCTTCTTATGACAGGAAGGCGGTTTAAAGTTGTAAAGAAGGTGCGGAAATTTGATGCTCCATTTCAGGAGTTGAAAGTTTTAACGAGTACAAGGATACGATTTCCTAGTGTCATTTTGTAGAAATTGATGAAGTTAAGAGCATTGGGCCTTTGGGATATTCTATTTATGATAATTCCACTCGTTTGATGCTTCGTAAATATGAAATTCTAATTCTAACTCGTCTTACAGTGTGGTTGGTCAGTGTAAGTGAAACAGGTCAGTCATTAGTCGGGCATCGATTTCGCTTTCTTCTACGTTTAAATTTTCCAACTGCATTCTATAAACATTAATCAAACGGTACGTATATATTTTGAAAATATACGGATTTAGTTTCGCGATCAATAATGTATAAACGT
This sequence comes from Bombus affinis, assembly GCF_024516045.1. Lineage (NCBI taxonomy): Eukaryota > Metazoa > Arthropoda > Insecta > Hymenoptera > Apidae > Bombus > Bombus affinis. The sequence goes on along the minus strand of NC_066355.1, from coordinate 11,103,942 downwards.
ACTGCCAGTTACGTGCATCATTTACTTAACATTTTCTTATTCTATTTTACTCGTATACACCGACCTAGTATTAACTGTCTGCCCTCGTAGTTCGGTTCTTCGAGCTTCATCGTTATACAGAGGCTCATCAAGAAGTCAGCGTTACACTTAGGGATCGCTGCTTGTTAAATCCACCCTGAAAATGTGAACCACCAGGCAGTTAATTTACAATGCGAGTTTTGCGGCAATTAACGGTATCTCAGCAGTCTGTAACCACTTCCGAGCGCTGTGACTCACGTGTTCAGGTCGATGATTCTACAAGCTAGATTATAACAAGGCAATTGCTATTGAACAGGCGACGACCACAGCCTAGTTAATTATTAGCCCTTCGCGGTCCGAGTCGCATTCGATATTTCATTTCGATTGGTTCGTATTCAGTGATTTACCCTCAATGACTGTTTATAATTTGACTAGTAGTTTTATATTTTTATAATCGATGACGTATCAATGTTTAATATATAGGGGGATATATATTCTTGAAGCTTGCGAGAATATTACGCAACATTTCATACGGGAATGCGAAGAAGTTAGAGTACCTTGGTGCTTATGGGATAGGAACCGAGTAGTAATTTTCACATTTTCATATTATTGCATTAATTGGACTACGCTATGTATTAGAGTTGCCCAATGATACAAACTAGAAACAGCGAAAACCTTCTACTAATATTTGCTTATCATTTGTGGGTTATCGTAATGGGCAGCACAGCCTTTGAGTCTAGTTTTCCCTTATCTGGAATTTAACGACCATCTACGGAGGCAGTATTTCTCCCGTTCTCTATTTATACCTCGTTCGATCATTATCCGTCGTCTCTCTCTCTCTCTCTCTCTCTCTCTCTCTCTCTCTCTCTCTCTCTCTTCGTATTTCGTGTATTCTTTACTGTACACGTAGGTGTACACAGACACGGAAGAAAAGCAAACAGAGAAAGAGAAGAATGAAAATTCTAGCGGCTTCTTTTAAAGTTGAGAGCCGCACGTTAACCTATAAATCCGCAGTTGCTTCAAAGTGGGCATTGCGCCCGGGAAAGGGGGTTGTGATTAAAGCGCGGCAAGAGCCGCTGGAATCTCGAATTGTAAATCTACTAGGTAATCTGATAATTGCGGATTACGGTAATGAGATAGATAAGCGTTTAAGCAGAAAATAGGTTCAATGTACGGGTTAAACGTGTTGGAGTTCAGATCGCGTACATTGAGTTTCATGCTCGAGGAAGCGGTGAATATTTCAAGAGAGACTCGACCAGCCCACGAAAATTTCTGGATAGACTTCCGAATTGACTTTCAACCGTGTTAGCTACAGCTGCGCGGCGACATTTGAAATTGTAATATTTTAAGAATATTTGATAGCCAGTACGACGCGGAGGCATCCTACAAGTTTCTTAGGGTTGAACGAATAAAACGATCGAATAAATAACAAACCCGTTGAATGGCTTCTCGTTCAAGAGGAAAGTATCAAGCGCTCGAGGTAAGCCGCTCGTTAGACGTTTATAAGCAATTTGCTCTTTTCTTCTTGTTAACGTTTACAGCGATTGCGAGGAGTGGATTTCGGAAAAAGAAAAGATTCAAACGTTTATTATTACATTATGGAGATTAAAAGTTTGGACTGTGGCCTTTGTCGATGTTTCATTCGATAAAAAGTTCCTAATGTTTCCAGCGAGCTTTTGTTTGCGAACGAGGGCAATTTATATTATGTTATCTCGTTCGATCGGTTTCGAAGGAACGTGAGTGCTATATTTAGTATGATAGAATATTCGAAGCAAGGATTAATCTCTATCAGCGATTAAGGTATTTCAATTGCAATAGTTAAATTTTTAGAATTACGTCCGCCGTTAGAACATTTGGATTTTACGTGTTGTGCCTTATATGTGCAACGTTGCTTTTGAACTGTTAACTATTTTGCACGATACGAGCACGAAAATCCATTACAGCTAGCTAATTCTGTATGCCCGCGATATCTAAAGTTTCTTACGATTTAAACTACGCGCTGAACTGAGAACCGCAGAAGCTGGTGGTCATATCGATTTACGAGGTCGTTTACATGTGGCAGAAAACCGCAGAAGATAATGAAAAATATAGACGAAAGGTAGAAGTTTGGACCGAATCCAAAATAATTTTTCAACGTATCCATTTACCGTCATTTATACTGTTTACGATGTGACGTCAATGAAAATGGCGAAGTATAATAATCGGGCTGCTTTTGTACTAAATTCGATTTTTACGAACAACGTAACAAAGATTTTCAATGCCGTGAAAAAATTCCATGTAAATAGGATTATCGTTTGCAATGCACGAAACAGTTTGTAAAAAAATTCTCGTTGTTTTGCCACTGATCGTAGCGACATAAAACGTTAGCAATAACCACGAATTCCGTATCTGACGAATCGCGGGCAAAGGTTAATTAAAAACGCACACATCGCTGTACCGTTCTATGGAAAGTTAAAAATGTCCGGGAATATAGCATTAACAGCGTTTAAACCAAGTTTATCCGAACCGGTAGATTTTTTAACAATCTTACGATGTACGAGAAAAATAGCCTCAGGGTGCTTTTCTGTTGGTTACGCTGTATGCGCGACTCCTTTAAGAGGAGACATGAAAGCCCTCTCAAAGTTGCTGCCTGAAGAACACGTCGTGTCGTGAGCTGCTTTTCAGGTATTTTCCAAGCCAGTTGGAAAATACGGAAATTCCGTCTGCATTAAGGTACAAACTCGCAGTGATTACTTTCATATAGTTGGAGCACCAAAGTCGACTAGATGTTTGCTGGTAATAAAAAATATTTATAGCTACATTAATTCAATTATATTATTACTATTACTACTAAAAGACAGTGAAAATAATAGCTTTTATGCAAAAGTTGTCAGTTCAACATAAATGAAGACCGTCGTGGCATTAATTAGAATTTCACTCAAAATGCATTTTCGCTCGAACCATCCAACCTCTTATTCATCCTTCGATCGTTTTATCCCATATAATATGTTCTTGGAGACTCCAATTACGTGTAACTGTACGACACATGCTCACCGAGACGATACAAGATGCTTAATCAATTCCTAGTTAGTTGTTCAAATAAAGGATCGATTCGAGGCTCGAAAGCTCGGAACTGCGAATACCTGGTTCCGTAATTGCTTCTCTCGAGCGAGCACGACGTGGTACGGACCGCACGAATGTCGTTATTCGCGATATTTACAAAATCAGGGGTCCTTTTACAACGAGAAGAAAGAAATACTCGTAGGAAGGAATCGATTTCGAATTACTGGAGAAAGGTTTCTTAAACCTTTTCCATTGCTGGCCCCAGTTATGTACGTAGATCGGTAATTAATCAAAGAAATTTGATTTTAAACGATTCTTTGTTATATTTACTATTCTATCACTTATTTACCACTTACTAGAACGAAACATATTGACGAGATAAATATGCTTATTTAGTTTGCAAAAGAATTAAATCTTGACTGAATATTTGATGTAACGCGTTTTTCAGAATTAATATTGTATCATGATTATACGATCTTCAATGATAAAGACGTCGTTTTGCGATAAATACGTAGTATAATACGTTACAAGTGTGTCTAGGACCATTTTAGAAATTGCTGGAAATTTTGTACTAATTCGGAGTAAAAGTCCATTTAATCGATCTTTTAAAAAGCTCTTATTTCATATCTATCTCGATTGATAACTCGGTGAATTCTTCGTGATCCTTTAGTAACAGATGATTGACATTTTTCATTTCGCTGGTATAGTTCGTTGTGGCAGATGCACAAATTTTCACGATCCGGTAATTCTGTTACGCAAGCCAGAGTTTAAGAAGCTCTGTACTGGAGGATCAAAGTTGAACTTTTACCACAGCCGTAGGTTGTATCGTTTGCGCCCAACAGTACTTCAATTAACTTTAATTCGATGAAACGACGGAATCGAATTGAGATAAAAATGGACGCCGACGCGACAACTTTCGATGTGAAATATTTCAAACGAATCGACGTACAGACGTCGCGTCACTTCGTTTCGCACGGAATTGGATTAAAGCGAGGCCTTTCCTTTTTCCCTAACGAAAGTTCAGAAGAGAGCGGAGAAAAAGTAAAAATCATTTAACGAATTTGAGTTACGCGATTCGCTTTTTGGCTGCTACCGGAAATTGCTTTTGACGCGACCTAGACACGACCGAAGGATGAAAAACTGCGAACCAAAGTAACACGCGGTGCTTTTCGAATTGCTCTTTGCGAAAGAAGAAAAATATGCAACTTCGAGAGTTAATAATTTGATCTATGTATTTATTAGAATATGTTCCAACGATATTTCATTTTCTTATCGTATTCTTTATAAAAATTCTCCTACAGGTGTACGTATTTAAGAAATCATATATCGGATCGGTCGACAGTTAATACATTAATCACGGTTGAACGGAATTGGAATGTCACTTCAATAGCTCCTTTGATACGGTTTCATGGAAACCTCCCAGAGATCCTGTCACGTATTATCAAGTCTGTGACAGTAATTCGCTATCGGCGGAGATTCCAGCAACCTTGATACTCCCTCGGAGATCTCTTCCTACCATGAAACATTAGTAGCAATGGAATTCGCTGGATTGGAAAAAAATTGCGGGCTCTTAAGATTGGAAAATTCAATTCGTATATTAATTTATTGTAAAAACGAAATACGATATAATTTCTTGTACGGTATACATCACGTTCAACAATTTATTCGTCAACGTTCGTGTTAAACGTAAGAGCGAAAGATAAAAATTCGGGGAATGCAAAACACCGAAGCAAATACGGAATTGGTTATATCGAAGCTTCATCACGTCGTTGGTAAACGTCACGAGCTCTGAAGCACATTCTCTCCTTCATCATCGATCAATCCATTTGTCATGCGTTAGAATTAACAAACCAAATAATGTCACAATAGTTCGAAGGTTTCACAGTCCGTGCGAAACATCGATACTTCGATAATTTCGGAGAGCATTTGGTTTTCCATTGTGACGCTTGTCAGTAATACATTCGATGATCGTTTAAAATCATCGAATGAAAGAACGATCGTATCGTTTTCTTCAACGAGTTTTGATAATCTTACCTCTCGCATTAACGTTGAAAATTCTACATAAAATATTTAAATTAATTACGTAGCTTAGTTTCAACTTCTGCCTGTTTATTCCCGTTGTTACTTTTCCTATGCAAGTTTCGGAGATACCTATCGAACATAGCCACTTCGCTTTTGCTATGGCTATCAGCCAAGTTGGACTCATTTTTCTGCTAAATTAGGCAGGGAGGTAACATGCATTTGAAGATGAGAATTTGGACACGATGCAGGAATAAAAAGTTTGTATTTTTAGTTTGTCCCAGTTAAGTGCAATTGTTAAATATGCACACGTCAGTGGCGAAGTCACGAAAGCGTATAATTAGAAAATATTCGCGAGCCGTAAAACTTCCGGAAAATTCGACACGTCACGGAGGAATATAAGAACACGTTACACGAGTCGTAAAACTATGAAATTAAAAGAATCGAAACGACAAACTTGCAGAGGGATTTTATTGGATTTTGTCTCTCGATAAAGTAATAACTTGAAATAAATACGATTATAAAAGTATTATATTAGGTGAATATAAATATAAAGATGAATTCGATTCATTTAAGCATACTTTAACGTGCAGCTGAACGCTGCATCACAGATATTTCTCCAAACACCAACATATTTTATAATTCTCCTCTTCTTTTTCTTCCGGAACCAGAAACTCAACCAAGAAAGTTTAACCTTTGGATGAATTTCCCATTGAAATACGATGAAGTATACTATGTACTTTGAAATAGATACTCTTTACCGCTTCTATCTGCAGCAAACTATCAATAGGATTTTAAAAATATATATATACCAGGTGGTTCGTAACCGATGGCACAATTGGGTACAGATTGATTCTGTGAGAAAAGAAAGGCGAAAATACAGAGTAAAATGTTTGAAAAAATTTTATTCCATATTTTCGGCTTATTTTCTCTCGTAGAATCACTCCATACTCGGTTGTACCACCAATTACTGACCACCCTGTATATCCGTTTACCTACAATCTATAGTCTATTGCAATAAAAAAAGAATGAAAGACATTAGATACAAATAAAATGTAGAAAATCTGGAGCATTCGTAAAGAATCGAGTATTACTAAAATGAAACTCGCAGCTTGGGGAATGTCCGCGATTTTGCCATATTCCTAGCTTTTCGACGGAATCATCTATCTCCGCGACGTTCCATTCGAGAAGAAATATCGATATTCCGGTTGAAGTGTAGCCAGACAGTGAAAGAAAAAAAGGGACAGACGGAATCTTCATTTTCCACGCATTAAACACCTTTAGAATCGACAAGGCACGGAGTAACGTCGCGAAAAATGATCACAAATTCATAGCAGTCGCGTTCTACAAGACGACTGTACTCCGTGTGAAAAGACTCGCCTGTCATTCACAGTGAAAAGAGGAGCACTTTCTGTCAAAGAGAAAATATTTTTGACTTTTCGCAAGTAACGAAAAATGGTGACAAATTCGATGAAATCGCGTCGCGATCGCCGATCATGGCTCGTTACGATTCACCTCCTATGGAAAAAAGCTTGGCTCTCGTCGGCTCTGTGAAACAACGAAGGGTTTTGGACAAAGGGTTGAAGATTAAATTGCGCGTAATCGATGATCGATATCCCTATAAATCAAACCAACTGACAAAAAGTGCGGACTTGCCGTTGATTCTCTGGTGGTCTCGTAAAGTTTCCATTTAACAAGGGAACGCGGCTGTTCGATATCGTAACGGTACGAATCGAACATGGGACAAATGCAAAGTTCCGTTCGTCGGAATACCGCGGTACTCGATAGAGAATTTTGCTGGTTCTACCCATTCGTGACGATCGTAGATTTGCCGATTTTTCTTATTTCCTTTTTGAAGCGTTTTGGCGAGAAGCGTTTCGAGAAACGTGGCTCGGGTGGGGAAATTGAAAATCAAAAGAGAAATTTGCTCGCTTTCGTTCTTTTTAAAGGGCCGTCCAAAAGGCTGAGCTTGTGTATCTTGACATAACGAAGGTGGCGTGTGTCTATAGGCAATTCTTGTAATAGCGCTTTTCATAGCAGGTTGAACTTCTCTTGAAACGCGTGAATGAAAAATGATAGTTATTTTCGTGGAAATACCGCGGCTATGTCAAAGGAAAGGTGGTATAGAAGATTGCAGTTACAAATTATTTTATCTTGCGCGTACAGTAGGTAAAATCTTGTATATTAAGTTGATGCATACGAAATATCGTTCCTCCTAAATACAATTTAGAAATTAGATATTTATATTACAATGCTAATGCATTCCAAATTACGCAACAGTTGCATTTAGAAGCTGTCTTTTACACAGTTGTCTTTTAGAAGCTCTCGCAAGTTTCTGATACTTGGTTCGTTATTGACGAGTAGTAAGTAGCTGCCGAAGGAAATAATTTTCGAAACTCTAATTAAAATACTTAATTAACAAAAAATACCAAAGTGAAAATACACATTCTTATCTTCAAAAACGTCTACGAGCTTCTAATCGAATAAAAGATATTGTTCAAACTTTCACTCGGTTTAAAGTGACTCTGCTACAATTAGTAACTCAAATATTTTGAAAATGAGAACATGAGAACATCCACTCTACGTGTAGAAATATTTGTAAAGACGTAGAAAAAGATTTGTTCCGTCTAAGACTTGGCTTCGACTAAGTTTCGACTTATTTTTGCATATAGCATACGCTCTTACCATGTATTACCGACTATAAGCTTTTTCCGATAGTGAAAAATATACAATAAAATTTAGAAGAATTTGTTAAAACTAAAATTTACGCAATAACATCGGAAATAACGTAAAACGATAGCCTAGGACGTTTAAATTCAACAAAATTCCCTAGCTCACCAGCTTCTTGCGATAGAATCACGATTTCAATCTCTTGGATTAGGCATCGTCATCGCAAGTGGCATTCGATTGTGCCATTTCGATGACTCTTGGCAACGATTCACGCGGAAATCGGCTTACACGGAGAATGGGGACATCGAACCTTACACAAGTGCCTTCTGGATTCGTTTCCAGTGAAAATGGGGAATGTCAGCAACGTTTCTATCATTTTAGTATTTGATCGAGTGCATCGAAAACAGATAGTTCTTTCATTGAATTCCTTTCGACTCTTGTAATGAGAGTGAAATGACGTTCACCGTTTGACATCGGATGTCGTTTCAAGTGTAGATAGAAAATAGATGGAACGAAATGCGAAGTAGATCTTTTCATTTGTCTAAGAAATAATAATACTCGATCTTATGAAATATCATAGCAAACAGTACTTGAACTATTTTAGTTCTTTACTATGGTATCATGCTAAAATAAACAATGGTACACAAAATATGAAATTCCTTCTATTGTCAATATGTTAAAAATGCAAACAAAGATCCATCAAGTTGTCAGACATTGAACAGTATCAAAGATCTGAATAACTGACTGTAAAGTAGCAGATAGACGCAAGCCTATATAAACGAAAGGGGAATGGAATTGAAAGAAACGCTGAAGGGCTCTCGAGAGACAAGATATATATGTTCAAGGATGTACATAACTCGATAGGTAAAAGATTTTGAGGCTACCGGCAAACAGTCTTAGATTGGAGAGATCTTGCTTGTCCTCTTGCGTTAGTCAACGAAGGATGCTTATCTTGTAAGTCTGTTTCAGCGATTGAACAACTTAGTGACCGGAATTCTTTCAAAAACTATTTTCTTTTTTTTCTTATTACGGTAGTTTAATGATATAGATAATTACGTCCTTGTACAATTTACGATTGGAATTTAACTAGTTTATACGGTTTGGTGAAAGGCGAAGGAAAACAAAGACGACTATGAGGGATGGACTTTGCCAGGCTGTCACAGACTTATGGTCTCTTGACAGACGTGAATCGATAAGCCATGGGAACCCGCAAACTGGCGCCCTATTGCGTGACGCGAGGAATTCCAGGCTCGTGGCTGAATATTCCACCCTCTTAGCACCGACAACAGTTCCATCAACGTCAACGTGTCGCCATCACCGTGTTTTCATTTTTCATTGCAGGCCGTGTGGGTTTCTCTGAGTCGGAACCGGCGATAGCAGAGCCTCGATCAAAATGAGTATTCTGAACACGGATTCGGAAAACCGCGTGATCCTGAACGTGGGCGGTATCCGGCACGAGACGTACAAGGCGACTCTGAAGAAGATCCCCGCGACCAGGCTGTCAAAGTTGACCGAGGCTCTCGGTAACTACGACCCGATCCTCAACGAATACTTCTTCGACAGGCATCCGGGGGTCTTCGCCCAAGTGCTCAATTACTATCGCACAGGGAAGCTCCACTATCCGACAGATGTGTGCGGACCGTTGTTCGAGGAGGAACTCGACTTCTGGGGACTCGACTCCAATCAGGTGGAACCATGTTGTTGGATGACATATACCCAGGTATATAAGCATCGGCGCACATCTATCCAGCTTTCAGTTTTCTTTGTCGTGTTCACTTATTCGTAGATGCGGTTTTATCGATCGCGGGTGCAAGATTAAGGGAAGAAAGATGGCGATTTTTCAAATACGCGTTCGAGTTTAAGACGTATCGTCGTCGTTGACGAAGAGCCAGCGTATCTACGGAGTTAAAATTGGGAATTGTTAGATTATGTTAGATACAGTTCTACTTATCGATTAGAAGTATTTTGAGTTTACGTAAATTTGACTCTACGCTGATGTCGAGTGACTTGATTTGTTATGGTTAAATTATTCTCGATAGAATGAAGTAATTTGAAAAGACACGTAATTAATCGTTTAACTATAAATATTATTCCTTGTCCATTTGCTTAAACATAGGAGATAGTATAGAAATATGATCGTATCGCTTAATCTGCATCCGCAATCACACTAGTAAATACTGATTTTTTTACGACATAATGGGAATGTGTTTGTTACGTTTGTTTATAATATCGTTTTATATTCAATCTAGATCTATAATCGCAAATACGAAGCATTGCACTACGCAAACGATGTGACACAAGTGTCATCGATTTTATTTAATCATTAATAATACTATCGTTCGTTAATTAATAGTGTACATACACCAGTACATAGAGAATCACCGCTCGTATAATGCAATTTGTATAATATAATCGACGTGTATCCTATTCGTTTTATCGTATTATCGCTCGTTTAATCGAGAATTAGACACAGAACCACGATCGTGTAAATTTTCGTTTACACGATTCTAAATATTCGCCATTTGTCGGATGAGTTTAATTTAATACCCTTAACAATTTTAAAGGAGGCGACAAATCGCATACACAGATAAAATAATGAATTATTTCTCTCTGTGGTCGTTATTTCGGTCAACTGATTCGGCAAAACAACGAGGCAGTCGAATCGAACAATTGCTACTTTTATAACGAAAAAAGAATCATTTCCATCGATGAAATCGCGATGTCTCGTTTGTAAATTTTTTCACCGTTCGTTGTTCCACAATTTCACCAGTGTATATCTATCGATTTTACGAATATCAGCGACAATCGTATTAATTTGCTGATGAAATTCGTTCGCTTTAACATTCCGACGATTATTACAAGTCAGACAAAATACCAAATAATATTATTTTAAAATCATCCTTCAAAGTTATTCAGGAATTAATCTACTCAGAAACGTTGTAATATGTTATGAAACGATAGATTTAACATGGATTCGACCCGCTTACATATTTTTTAGATTCTTCTCGTTCCCTTCTCCGTTTTAAATTCTACAGTACACGCACAATTATCGATTCGTGGAAACTAGCACACCGTGTACGAGGCGAGCGAATTGATGCGTCCATTGTCGTGCACATTCGTAAGATGCAAGTACGAAAGAAAATCGAAAGCTAGGAAAAATCTGTAAAATTTCGTTCTTCCGGTCTACGAAATACCGATCGTTGTATGGATATGAAACGAACCGATCAAATAAATTGCATTTTGTTTCCTTCGTCTCACTATCAAGATGTGACACAGATATCAGATTCACGGCAAAACGTAATTAATCGTATTATACGATGCGATTATGAAACAAAATTGAATTTATCGGATCGCTTTACTTTTTCGTAAGTCGTACTATTTTTTCTTCCCCCCTCTCTCTCTCTCTCTCTTCATTCATTTTTTTGCGAAACAAATAGAAGAAATGTCAAAGTAAGCAGTCGGGCAAGTTTCCAAAGAATAGTAACTCGGTTATCATAATTCCAGCAAATCTGAAATATTCCTTTTCGTTTTCACACCATTGAACTTCGCGAATCTTACTTCTTCACCGATGGACCGAAGTATTACAAATTTATTCTCTTTCTCTCTGAATGAAACCGTTTCGTCGTCGTTCCTCTTTTTCTTGCCTCTCACCCTTCGTTTCACTTTCGATTTATACTATGAAGTAACTTACTTTCTCCTCTACTTGGTTCATTGAGTGTCTCCAAGCCTTATCCCGTGAGATTATCCATCTTGACCCATTTACGACGTCTGAACCAAACGGTGACCATTTGCAGCTTTGACCATATTCGACCCGTGTTGGTCGTCGGGTATCGAGAAAAAAAGGTGAGGGGAAACGAGAGATTTATGTTGAGGCGCCTATAGAACTCAGGGCAAAGGACATCTTTGGGGTTTGATTAAACGCCATTGATTTGTGACGGTGGATATAAATAAAGTAACAAGGTGCGATTTTTCCGAAGCACTGAATATTTCACTGGAATTTATATGGCTATTTGTTTCACGGACAGAAGATCTTTTTTTCGAAATAATGGAGTGGAGGGTTTCTCGAAGGTATCAGGGCAACGAGGCAAATAAATGTTAACAAAGGGAGAAAGGATCGGACGTTAGGAGTTGATATTACACTATCGACAGAAAAATTGGAAGTAATTTATACGCGGAGTAATTACTACGAATAACTCTAAACTTTTGGCTGTTAGCGTATGTATCTCATTTCTGCAAAAAGATGCACATGTATCCTTTTTTTGTTTTTATAGAGTCTTTAAATTATTGAAATATTGAAAAATCTACTGATTCTAACAGGTATCTGTGAATAAAATTCTCACGTTCAGATAGTGTCTTAAAATAGTGGTTTTTTGATAAAGTAGTTAAAACAACAGTAGTAAACATAATTCGTATAATATGCACATTATTATTTCCATCACACATGGCCATAAATCATGGCGACCACATTATAGTACGAGTGTGCACATGCAGCTGTCGTGACAATAAAAGATTAAGATATTATCTGTGAGTCGCTACGAATACGATAAAATCTCATCATTCGTAATACGACACGTACGTAAACAGCGGTACCTTTCTGTGTGCGCCGGATAAATTTATTATTTAATTAGAGTAATGGAATTCATTTGTAAATGGTTGTCGAAACGTAAGCGTCGTTAATGTTCGTACAATATTGACGATCCTTGGGAACAGTTTCCATTATTTCGCGATTCTCATGAAAGTACAAGTACAAATATCAAGTTTTAGAGAGATATTAGAACCGTGACCCGATCTAAAACTTACTAACAATGTCCAAATCTCAAATATTAGTTAGGGAACTCTGAAAGAGTGAAACATTAGCTTTGCCAAGAATTGTTTTTGAATTTTATAGTAGAAAGCTTACAAATTCATCGTTCGCAGGCAAGCTGATCGTATAGCGGTAATGTGTAACCATTTTTAATATTGTTACCTATTAAATTATCGTGCAGAAGAGACCAAGAGAAAGGATTTTTATGAGAAACGGAAGAATATCGCGGGAGTCTTTGTGAAAATTTGAAACGCGGTCCGTAGATCTATCGCGCTGCGCGGGCAAGATTCGATGAATATAATTTAGCGAAGAATCCCGTGTAACTCTGGCGAATTACTCGTAGTTTTCCATTGTTTCGTAAATATTTAAAAACCTAATTGATTTCATTAGCTGGCTGTTGCGACGTTTCAAAGACACGCGTGCAAAATGCCTAATATCAGCGGACGTGTTAATCAAAAATAAGCTATATACAGATAAATGTTAGATTATTAATCAACGTTAGAATCAATCTTTAACGAACACCACAATCAAGCGAGGCTGTACTACCATATTTGCGCTTAAAGAGTTGTATTCGTCGCAGCCATAGAGAAAAGAAAGAAAGTTTTGATAAAAGAGAAATTTTTTTTAATTACATGGATTGATATGAAATACAAAAATACACAACTACATAAGTATAAGATCCTTTTCTGCGACGTGAAAATTCGCGACTATCGCGAGCATAAAAGCGATAGAACAGAGTTCGAAAATTTACGGACACGTCGTGGGCGATTTTAATGATCGTCTAAAGGGATTTTCGATGTCGACAGGGGCGTTTCTAGTCGATTAACTGCACGATCGCGTACCCTATATCGTCTTCTAATCGGGGTCGTGTATATACGTCCTTCACGGTTTCCGGTTCTGATATATCGCATTCGCCAAAATCCAGTAACGACAAGCTTGCAGTAATATTCAAATGCTGCTCGCCACAATCGTAGCATACCATTCCACGAGTCTCTCGTACATTGTACATTATCCAAATTGTCAATCAGCGTCCAATTAGCTTCAAAGTAGTAATGGTACCTCAGAAATATTCCTGGAATTGCACGTCCGTGTTTGCCAATTCGATTATTCCGTTATCCGGTGTTTTCTCCCTACTTGCCTCGGGTTGCTCTGCATGTACGAAAAGCTGTCGTAGAGTTTGCATCTTACGAGCTGTTATCATCCATTGAATTTGTTCTTACCATAATTTATGATATCAATATTTAAGAAACAATTGAATATCAAACCATTCCATGGCCAGAATATGAAATCTTCTTGATCGATTGATTTCAGTTTTGCGGTGTAAATATCCGGTGCGCGTGAGATTTCCCAATTAATTCAGAAATTTCTACTGATCCGCGAAAGAGGCGCGTAAATGCCGATGAAAACCGAATAATATCCGTTGAAACGATAATTTCTTTGTTGCAAAGCAGTAATCCGATACGGTCATAACTCGTAAAGCCGAGAACAGAAATGAAACGTGAATTATGGAAAACTTAATGGGAAACTGTGAAACGAATTATCGATCTTCGTGCTCGATTAAGGCCATAGAACGAATCCACGGAGCTATTGCAAATAAGAAGCTTTTGCGTTGTGTCTTCTGTTTCCACGAAGAAATTCCTGCTACAATTTTTAACGTTACTTTTACATTAAAATGTTTCGAATTTTAAACGAGTATCAGAATATTGGAAGAAGTTGTTAGAATTAATGAATTTAATCCAGAAGTTTAATCCTTTCGTTACGGTGGAATTAGCCGCCAACGCGCTTCCGCTGCAGGGAACAGTTCAAATTCGCGAAGCCGCAAAGCCGTTTTGACGCAAAAACAAGTATAACAACCCGCAAATTATTGGCTTTTTCGTGCACAGTGTTTCAAATTAATATATAAAGAATCATACAAACAAATGTACGTGTCAGATTAACTAAAGTTTAATTGAAATTGTTTAGTACAGTATCGTACTCTAAATCTCAAAGCAAAAATTAGGATCGGTAAAAACTACAATTTCTGAACTTTTAAACGAGTAAAATTTCCAATGTCGTCCATCCTCGAAACTATAAGATCGAATAAAGATAGCCAAGAAATCTACGTTCGTAAAGCAAGCAATTTAATTCATATTCAAAGAGTAGACCGTTAGTTTCGACTGCTCATAAATACAACTAACATAAATGACACAAAATCACTCGAATCTATCGCCAAAGTTGTTGACTGGACGATTCGAAAAAAGACAGGCGAGGTTGGTTCCGATTAGACCGTCGATCGGTTCCGCTCAATTAACGTAAACAATCTCGTCGATAGCCGCGGCGTGCAAACGAGCAGCGATTATAATCGAATTCCCGTTGGAACCCGACGAAACGAGGCCGGCCAAAAAAAGCGGCATCGAATTTCCCGGTGATTAGGATTAATCATGAGACGAAGGTGCGAATCCCAATGGGCGAGTTCATTGAACGATGCGGTGAAACATGGCTCGTGCAACTCTATTTGCCTGGTCCAAGTTAATCTCGTCCCTTGATTTATCGAATTGCGAAGGATTCCCATGATCAACGCGAAATACTCGTAATACAATGACAAAAAGCTTCTTCGTGACGGTGTAATAAACGATAGCAGCTTCCGAGTTTGCTCGTACAGGAAATTTTTGCTCGTACGACGCGTGTATGCTAAACGATGGATGAGCGTGAAAGTTCGCGCTTCCATGCGAACACAAGCGTAAACTTGGCAACTTCGAGTATTTTGAGTTGATCTGGGCAGTCCTTAACCCGTTGACCGAGGTCGGATCGTCGTACGTAATATTTTATTTGTATTTTTTATTTTTATTTGCAAGAGTTAAAGGCAGCCTGACTGGGATTCATTTGTCTTTATTAATTTCGAGTTTCGTAATTAAAAGAGATTCTGGTTAGGGGACGATCCGTTTTAACAGTTTGTTTATCAGCCGGTAATAGGAGCGTGGACCGATGATCCGCCAGGTGAAAGAGAAAACCGATGAAATCATGTGTCCCCTTGGGAAATCCTCTCCCTATCATTCAAATGTGCTGCTAGTTGTGAGCTACAATGAATGTTTGCGTATGCAAATTCGAAGCAAGGGAATTGGACGAGTTTAATTCTCGTGCTTCGATTGCACATTGTTACTTGCATTTGTTATACGTCCAATTTCTGGAAGAATTTGCTATAGTTCCAGACTAGTTGCTCTATTAAGGTTGGATCGTCAATCGTCGTCGCATCAAATGAGAATCGAATTAAAAACAAATAGCGGATGAAAAGAGCAGTTTATAGATTGACGTATTCATCGTTTATAGAGCAAAGAGATATTTCATTTTATTAGCAATTAAATATGGCATCGTAAATTTCTAGGAATTAGATGAAACGCAAGTGACTTCGATGTGAGAACGAATGCTGTATAATACCTGTAAAGACGATGCTGGTTTCGAAGCGATCTTGTTTCGTTAGGGTCTGGTCGAGAAGAAAGCATCGTTGGCCCGAAAGAGGGTAAAACGCGTATGAATTCACAGAAACATCCACAGTCTGTTCTGTATCAACGATCGTAACGAATATCGTCGTTGATAGGATCGTGCCTAGAGTACCCAGCACCAAAAAGGTCAATGATAAATCCAATAAAAGCCTCGTATATTCGTTCAAACACGATCTCGGTCATAATTCCCTCGTTTTCTTTCGATAAAATCCCGAACGTTATTTACAACCAATTCCGCGAAACGATCTGTACTCCCCCAATCTGTTGGCGAACAAAAGCGAGGCATGAAATTAGCAATAAGAAAGCGAAAGCTCGAACAGACGATACTTTATAAGAGTCACCTCTCCATTGTCTCCGAGTGTTGAGTTCGTCCCTCGAGTCGTCGCCGCCCAATAAAGAAACACACGGCCGTATAATAACACGATGATTCAGAGCTACGCGAAATCGTCCAGGGACTCCTTCGCACAAAGGAATCCAGCAAACTGGTGGGTTGGTTGGAAGTGTGCCGAAGAATACTCGGAGAGCCGCGAGAAGTCAGAGCGCGGTGCCATTTACCCTATGATACCGGCAATTTCACGTGCCAGCCAGAACAAATGCGCCACGTGGGGTAACTCGAGACCACGATGCTTTCATCGGTCCTTTTCATCACCATGAGATACGTACATATTCCGTGGCTGGGAACTTTGCTAGCGAAAGGAACGTCGGCCTGATTGGTTTCCACTGGAATGGGACTACCGTCCGTGACGTGACGTGACGTGAAAAATAGGGCACACGTATTTTCAGCATTGGCCAAACTTGTCATATATCTACAAATAAATTGTTTGGATCTATTGTTTGGAACACTCGAGACACGTCTATGCCAGATAGAACAATAATGTCGTAGTCAATTTAAGTTCTGGGCTGCAAACGTTATTTGTGACTGTGCGGCATTCTTTCTCCTGTCGCTTCCTCTCCGATAACCGTTCACGTATTAGTATTTCCGATTACACGTTTCGGCATTCGAAACGCGTAGCAGCAACTTTCCAGCCACGCGTAATACGAATTACGGACGAGAACGTAATAGCAACAGGAACAACGTAAAATGGAAATAACGAGATGTAACGCATGGTGCGATCGTGAGTTTCGAAACCAGCTAGAATTTAGTCGTAGCCGAAATTTGGAATGACTTTCTTCTTCGATATGTGGAGATTCACGTACGCTTTGCACGCGCTTTTTTATGTGTGTCCCGAGGAAAAGCACGAACAAAAAAAAAAAAAATACGCACCTTCGAGAGAACGAGAGAGTTTCGCAGGTACGAATAACGATCGTTGTTGCATCCTTCCTCTCTTCCACCCCGACCCGCTCTTCTAGCATCGGGACACGCAGGAAACGCTGACAGTCCTCGACAGGTTGGACCTCGATACCGAGAAGCCGACGGACGAGGAACTGGCAAGGAAGTTTGGTTTCGAGGAGGCATATTACGAGGGCACTCTCACGTGGTGGCAAAAGCTCAAGCCCCAGATGTGGTCGCTGTTCGATGAACCCTACTCCTCGCTGGCAGCCAAGGTTCGTATACTTGTATTTTGTATATTTTGTATATTTTGTATATTTTTCATGTGTATACATTTGTTTTCTCTAGACAAGATGGACAATACGATAGAACTTCACCGATTGGAACAGAATTTTAGTTAGTGCTGGAATTAAACTTTAACGACTTTAATCGTATTAGATAAACATGTTGCAATGTGTAAACGTACGGTATATCGATATATCGGATAATACGTAATTTTAATAACATCGATACATAACGTAGGGATAGTAATCAATGCGTTTTCAATGTAGCTTTAAATTTCCAAGTGAAAGCAATTAATTGATTAAATGTTACATTAAAAGCGTTCGATGCCATCGGAAAAAGTGTTAAAGCCTGTAGTTAAGGGTTAACCGTGTTACGGTGTTCTAGTTTATACACTCGTTTCGATCTTGTTCTCGTTTCAACGAACAAATAGGATTTAAATATTTTATTTAGTATTAAATTGAACCAGATTGAAACGAAGCTTTCTTATTAAGCACGAATTTTAGTATATAAATATAGGAAGAAAAGCAAAAAGGAACTGGTTTTGTCAGGTCCTGTTATTATGTTAGGTAGCTGTCAAAAGTTTGACGGCAACTTGTTTGACAGAAACTTCGGGGTAAGAAGTTTAAACATACTTCACTCGTGGTTAACCAAGAAACGTAGTTCGTAAAATATACACAACAATGAACTATAAATAAGGTTAAAATTTATAGCAAAAGCTAGTCATTATTTCCTGTCGTGTATTTCATAATTAAGCAGTCGACTCCGTTATATTTTGTATAAAAATTGTTGCTTTATTATAATGAAACGTCTTTTTTGCACAAATGTCTATGCTATATGTCATTGGTATTAAATAAAAATCGTAATAAAATCTATTTAAATATTCACAGGCGATTTACAAAACTAGGAATGAGAGAACTGCTACGAAGAAACGAAACACGTATCTTAATTCTCGTGAAACGCTCAAGTAGCTAAACGTGGTTAATAAAGCGGTGGCACATTGTTACGTCTTCTAAAAGTTCCATCGTAAAAACAGCTTTTCATTTATTTTCCCCCTGTCGCTGTTTATGACAAAGAGTGAGAAAACGAAGAAGTGGATCAAACTGAAAACTTTCAACTGTCGTACGCTGCTGTCAAAACGACAGAACTCCGCTGTAAACAGGTTTACGTTCAATGAAAAAGTTGTACACGATAATAAACTTCTATCGGGTTTCCAATACGCGATTCATGATTCAAAAGGAATAAAATTTATGTACAGGTTGGATTCCGGCTTCGCAATTGTAAAACTAGATAGTATTCACGGAATGGAAAGAAGAAATCTCAATAAACGTTTTCCGTTTCGGCTAAAAGCACCCTTGATCTTTGTTCTTTCGTTGTTAATAAAGACAAGTAATTAAATTGACGATTGGCTGTAGAAAAATTGTGAATTTGTGCGTTGTGCTGAAATTCTATAGCCGTAAAACTTTTAATCAAACTTGGTAATAATCCACGATCTTTCTAGTGCGCGTTATCGTCGCAGGATATTCTCAAGGATATCTGTCGCTGCGTCGGTTATCGAAATTATTTATGATAAAAAGAGGAACTAACTGAACGGCAAAGAAGCGATTAAAGTACATCCAGAAATTGATAGTTGGAATTTACTTTTCATATTACTTTTCTCCCGGCTTTATTTTCATTTCATCTCGTCTTACCTGTGTTCTCTGTACGATCCCTTTCAACTATTATCGTCTTTCGCCTCCAGTTCTATTATCCTGTCCACGTGAAGTTGACGTGAAATTATTACAATACCTTTCTCAGTTCGTTTCTCAGGAACACGGTGATTATTTTAGATCACAATACGTAGCATTACGTCGTACAAAGAAACACAAAGGTAGCATAAAATGAATCATGCGATAATTTATCCAGCTTGTTATTATCTCCGATAGGAATTTTATTTAACACGAGTATAGATTGTCTTTTTTTTCGTTTAATTATGATTAACCAGTCAAATTCTCAGACATTTTGTAAAGTAACTCTAATGTTCGTGTATCACCAACGCGTTAAATCGTTGCGTGACAGAATGGATCGTCTATAGCCTTCGTTAATATCGGCCACATTCAAAAAAGAGTCATCGACGTAATTTCTCGTTCGTATCGAAAGTTAGCGTAACTACTTGTTTCGTAGCGACGTTAAAAGCTGTTCCTAAAGAAAATCGATCGTGGAGGTAAGAACGTACTGATCACGCAGCGGCGCGTAACTTTTAACGTCGTTACAAAGAACAAAACACGGTGGAACCACGGTAACAGGATTTTCTATAAAAGTTAATCGTGTGTTAGTACTCCTCTAGGCGATCCCCGCGATAATCTCAGTTTCATGGTTCAACGTGATCCCTCTAGACATTTTATGGCCTATTCAGATTTTCGTGTAACATTGTCCACGTTCTGACGCTCATAATGAAAAGCAATTCTGAAACTTTAGTCATGCGTTAATATCTTTTTCACGAGTAATAGCAGGGATTCGGATCACGTCCTCGACTCTTCGTTTCTTTATCCCTTTATCGCCGATCAATTTGTTGGAAGTGTTTGATCATAGTACGATATGGATGATGCGTTAGTTATGACCGTCTACGAGAAGAAGTTTTGATACGATGATAAATGTCTCAACCAATTCTCTAACACAATGCAAACTCGAATCTGACGATCAATCCACCTCTAATCAAATTATTCGAAATGCTCCACAGGTGATCAGCATAGTCTCGGTCCTGTTCATCTGCATCTCGATCTTGTCGTTCTGCCTGAAGACGCATCCGGACATGCGCGTGCCGGTGATCGTGAACCGATCGGTGAACACGGGGAACGGCAGCTCCTGGGCGGTGGATAAAACGCATACGAACGCTCACGACTTCTTTTTCTACATCGAGTGCGTGTGCAACGCCTGGTTTACTCTCGAGTTTCTAATACGGATTACCGCGAGCCCGAACCGGTGCGTGTTCATCAAGAGCTCGGTCAACGTGATCGACATGGTAGCTACCGTCAGTTTCTACATCGACCTGGGGCTACAGCGTTTCGCCTCGCATCTGGAGAACGCCGATATACTCGAGTTCTTGAGCATCATACGTATCATGAGACTGTTCAAGCTAACCCGTCATTCGTCCGGCCTGAAGATTCTCATCCAGACGTTCCGCGCATCCGCCAAAGAATTGACCTTGTTGGTCTTCTTCTTGGTCCTTGGCATCGTGATCTTCGCCAGTCTGGTCTATTACGCGGAACGTACCCAGTACAATCCGAAGAATGATTTCAAGAGCATACCATTGGGATTGTGGTGGGCTCTGGTCACGATGACCACCGTCGGTTACGGAGACATGGTGCCGAAAACCTACATAGGGATGTTCGTCGGCGCGCTGTGCGCCCTTGCCGGTGTCCTCACGATCGCCCTGCCGGTGCCCGTGATCGTCAGCAACTTTGCGATGTATTACAGTCACACGCAGGCGCGAGCCAAGCTACCGAAGAAGAGACGCCGTGTAATTCCGGTCGAACAGCCGAGAGTACGGACTCTGGGTGCGCCGTTGGGAGCGGCCGGGGTTGCAGGCACTATGGGGCCACCGGGATGCACCCAACAGCACATGCAGTCGGGTGGACCTACATCGGGATCCGGTGCTCTAGCCCCTGGCCTTGGACAGACGCCCGGGGTCGGCTGCACTGGCGGCATGGGACCTCAGAACAGACGGATGAACGCTATCAAGACCAATCATCCCAAGGATGTTTCGTTCGCCACGAAAACAGGTAAGTTCTCCATGCTTGATCGCGCCACGTGTTTCTCGAGGATTAGGTTTGTCGTTTTCGTAAGTCCGCGTAAGAACGTATTTTACTCCGTTTCGACTGTCGAGTATATTTCGTTGTCTAGATAAAATGTACGTATTTCTTATCGTATTATTAGGACTACTGGTTAGTTATTAATACGAATCTATGGAAACGTAGTAATGGCATAAAAGGCAACCAGTGCTTGCCAGCGTAGAGTAAGATATCTTATCTTCGTAAAAACAGAATCCCCGCGACAATCCAATACGAAGAATGCAACAACGCTATTGTAGTAGTCGACTATTGACGGATTTCAAAGGCACTATCGTAACATTTTCCATCGCCCACTCGCGTTTTTATGGGAGGAAAATGGCATCGTAGGTTCTAGTGACGAGTAGCATTCCAATATAGATGGAAGTTTACCTACTCTTCGTTGATCAACAATTTTTTTATCCTTCCTTTTGCATATATACCGTTTCGCGTTTAGAACGAAGGATACTACAGAATACAGAGCGTAGAAGAATACTACAATAGCGGTTTCTTGTCAATGGTTTGACAAGATACGTAGGTACAGACAAAGTTGTTAAAAGTTTTAACAGTTCCTTTCCACAGACACATTTATTTGTATATATATATTTAGATATATCTGCACGCGATCCTATACGTATCTACGTACGTGAAAACAACGTTCTCCTTCGTACTGCCCGCAAAACCTCCGGTAAAAGCCACCGACACACCTTCTCCAAACTACCTACGATCTTTCCCAAGCACTTGAAACGAGTCTTAAACCGCGTCACAGGTGCACTCGCAGCGTTCGCCAAACCTACATTTCTTACTCCGCTGAGCCGAGTGTTTCTAGGAAGAAGCCGCGTGTATGTCCAGCAATTATCATGCACAAAGGCTGCTGGTGTACAAAAGGAACGTGAAAAGAAGGAAAGAAAGAATAAAGGTAGAAAAGGGGGAAAAAAGCGAGGGGTTAAGCAGTGGTCTTGGCCAAGACGCAAGACAATTTTAGCTGTAATTGTCGCCCGAGCGGGAAGGTCTGTAGTGTCTTTGTTTTCCTGTTCTTCTTGTACGGTGGGTTCCAGAGGAGGACCGGAGGAACTCTAACCTGCGGACCAACGGGACCAAGACAGCCGGAGGTTTGGGTTAAAGCTGAAACCAACGCTACTCTCCACCACTGCCGAGGCGCACTCAACCGGGGCGTCGGGACGACCTACCGAGCCGAACGGGAAAAACGGTGAGGGAGAGAAAGAGAGCCGGGGACGGAGGGGAAAGATTGCCGGAGGAACGAGCTCAAGACGGGTATCAAGATTGCATGGTCTATAAGGGAATATTAGATCGCTGCGGGTGAAACGTCGGATTTTTGCCGCAACCACTTGCGACGCCTTTCACTGCGACCATGCGTGGATTATTACAGCTGTCCTGGCTTCTTTTCGTTTCTGTTCGTTCCAGCACACGTATGCGTATGTACGTATGTATCAGCATACGTGTGTAGCAGGGGTTGGGAGAAATTTTGGCTGTGAAATTCTGGCTTGTTGGTGGCTTACAGGCAATCATCGGGATCTTAGTGGATGATAAATCTTTCGAAATTCGGTGAACGAGGGTTGCGCTCGAAAGGTTAGCAGGTGAATGTAAAACTGGAAGTGTCCTATTCTTCTTTATTCGAGTTTTATTAGAGCTTGAGGTCTGGTGAATTTTTTGGTAATGTTTATGGTAGGAGATTTTCAATTTTATAGATTTATAGATATACTCGTATAAAACAGGTATATTTATCACGTTATATTTCTTGTATGTAACTTATAATTTATTACGATGTATTTAAATACATATTTTATTTATATATTTTTATACTATTTTACCATTAATTACAGATATAATATATATAACTTAAAACGAGAGAATATGTTTGGCTAATGCGTTGGAAAGAGGAATTTTTGAAATTTCCAGAGATATTTTCTCGAGGTACGAACAGTCGTTGGGTAGAAGAGAATATTTCTGGCAAATATACCAAGCTGCTTGTTTTCTTCTTCTTCAAAAGCTTTGTAAGTTCGTACGAAGCTCGAAATGACTAGATAAGTAAATAATCTCTGTGTTTTTATAAACGTAGACACGCGTTATATAATACACGATGGAAGAGAAGAAAACGCGAACTTTGTTGATACAATACAATCGAATTAGAAGATGGTAAAATTCATTTCGCCCTATTTTATTTCCGCTAAGTGAAATTTATGAAACATTAACGATCCGTTTAGTATGCATAATACGTATCGTGGTTAAAACACAAACGCGGGGATGTTACATGAAATTATACAAACATTATACGTTTCAATTTTGTAACAAATATTTCATGAAGTATATCGCATTAACATAGGACCAGTACTACTAATAAACAAGCCACTCTGAAGCGTAAACTGGCTAACTATACCATCTGAAAATAACTTAATTGTACCACGAGAATATATAATTACTGTTTGACTTTTCGAACCAAAACTGACCGCGACATAATTTGGCTTCTATGCATCTGGGACAAGGAACGTATCAGCCTTAAGTATCAGCCGAATTAACGTTTTACCTACAGCATATGCAATCTTACGTTTTAATTGCGAATCGTTTCTAATTACGTTTAACGTAAAAACAAGCAGCGTACGGTTTTCGAATCGTAAAATCGAAATGCTCGTGAAATTGCCAAGAACGAGGTACTTGCGTTGAAAGTGATAATGAAGGGCGTTCCAAATCCTTAAAGCCGAACGCCAAAAACAGTGAGCAGCTTGGCCACCGGAAGTGGAGTCACGTTTTAAATCAAAAGCTGCTAGAGGCAGCAATTAATTGGAGCTTTTAATTAAATCACGTCCGCACCAACCTGCTAACCTTTCAGAAAGCAACAAAAACGAGGAAAAGAAGCGAGGGAGGCGAGAAAAGTAGAGGAGAAAAACTTCACGACCAAATAAGAAGACAGCGGAGCGCCTTAATAAACGAGGGTGGAGCGCGTGCGCGCACCAAACATCCGACATTTTACCTGCACCGATCTAACGTTATTCAGGAACTTCTCGCGATACATCAATTCAGCTAATGTATCTTTTTCACTTTCTTCGATCGTTTGCTCGAGCGATCGATCTCTCCTCTCCTCTCCAATTTCTCCTGTCCGTTCTTTATTCTCGCCACAACGTCTTCACCTCCCTCCATTCTAGTAAACACGGATCATTCGCTCGTATCATTCAGAAAACACCGAGAACGCGCCTGGATCGGTAAAAGATCGCGCGTTGATTCTGCTAAATGTTTAAATGAGATTGAAATGAAAGAAAGATAGAAAGGAGAGTGGGGAGAAGCAAGGAAAAGGAAGTTGAGAAAGCGAATGAGATAAAAATAAGAGAAAGGAGGGTAGAAGGTGTACGCGGGATGAATGCGCAGGGCAGTGTTGGGTGAACGAATGTTTGTTACTAGAATGAAAAGGAAAATGAAACCCGCTACTTGCATGTTATTCGCTTTGTTTCAAACTATCGAAGCTATCCAAGCGTTTTCGGTCATTTCGCAAAGAAGTTTTGTATTCGTCTTTACGTGCTATAAATATTCTTTTCGACGGAGCGATGTTATTTCTTTTATTCGAAAAACTTAGAAGAACGAATGCAAAAGACGTTGACTAAATTCATTTTATATGTTATCCGAAATAATCGAAGCCCAACACTGGCGCAACAACTCGTTTGAAACGACGAGGAATATTCGTTGATTGTCAAGCGGAAGTCGAGTGAAAGGCTCGTGTTGGTCAAAGTCGAATAATTTATAAACCGGAGAGCACAGCTTCGCTGCCAAAAATTCCTGAAAGTATCTGGTAAATGCTGCAGCAGCCGCGTAATGAGACTGGCGGCGTCTCGAGGAGTTTAAATATTTGCGTACGGAACGTTCGTAGGAATTTTTGTCAGGATTCGACGTCGTACCAAGAAGATCCCTCCTCCCCTTAAACGGATTCGACTTTCCATCTATGAACCGTCGTCGAAAGCGAATAAAAGGCCGCTCTTAATTTCTCGAGATTGCCGCTTTAAATATCGATGAGTGAACAATTTGCGTTTCTCATTTCCACCTTTCATCTGGAAACTTTCCTTTGCAAACGATATAAGGAACGAAACGAGATAGCGAATAAAACCTCAATGTGGAAAATCCTTGGAGAAATTTCGGTGTTCTTCTGCCTTTCGCTGCACGAAAAGCATAACATATTTATTTCCCGCCATCCTAATAACATCTCCGTTAACAATCATCGATCGATAATTAATCGAAAGAAAATACTCATCTCGCGATACTTATTGTTAGTAGCTGGTAAAATCCGAGCGTCGAGGTCGATATTAGTCGATGCCCTAATTGAGAGGACCAAATGTACACACGTGTCGCATAAAACGTTGATTGTTAACAAATTTTGATATACCATAATTTTACCCCTAGTAGAGTGTAACGTAGTGAGTAAAATATTTAATGGGCTGCCATTTGCCTCGATTGCCATCTGATCCTCTCAATTGGTTCGAAGATTAATCGGATAATCGTGAATATTTGCTTCTAACTCTCGTAATGATTTAACAAGGCTGCGTTAACTAGCGATGCATAATTTTCCAAACTAAATGCATAAAACGTTCGAACTCTGAGAAAGCTAATAAAAGTCTGGTGATACTCGCTTAACGCTAAGCGTATACCACCGATCGGAAATTAAGCAAGTAAAGGCCGAGCGTCGATTAAAGTCAATTGCAATAAAATTCGCTACGCTTGTTCGCGGTCGCTAAATATTAAGCGACGCTGTACTCAGCGGATGAGTGGCGAACCGAACAGGTTAAACGAATGAAATTTATTTCCTATCGAGACTTCGATGGCCAAGCTTTTTGTATATACGCTTCGTGCATATACCGCGTGCCGTTAATGTTGAAGTAAGTTTGTTGATAATGAGAAAACGACGATGCAACGAAAAGTTGAACATTTCTCCGGATTTTCCTTAAAACGTAAGATTAACAAGAAACGATTATACGGAACTACTACGGTATTGATATAGCGTATGTAATAATATAAAAATATCTTTTCGGAGATGAAATGCTGATAAAATTCGAGCAACTCGAGGACGAGGGATCTTTGATGTACACGCGCGTATACACACAGTCAAGCCTCGAAACTGAACACTCATATACGTCCAAGTACGTGTAAATATTCGGATCAATCGCGATCCAAATACGAAAACCACACAGGCTGTTCTATACTCCTTTGTTTCTATTTTCGGCTGTTTTCTGCGTAAACGATTCTTCGTTTCTTCTTTGTTCTTTGACGATACGTATATATTTGCTCGCTACGACAGATAAAATTTAAATTCAGATTTTTAGAAAATATGGGATCAATGCCAGTTTGAAGTATCTTTTCTTCTAGTTATATATTTCGGAATATATTCTTACGTGTTTATTTTTGCATCGTATAGAGAGAAAGCAGCCTTCGTCATTTAACGCTTAAGAAGCTCTAAAGTTGTGAATCGTCATATCGACGAGATATTATTATCTTTAGGAGCAGTATTCTATCTGAAACCAGTGATGTCGTTTCCGCGTTACGTACAACAAACCTTCCCTCTTCGTGTCTACTTCTGACACGTTTAAAAAAGAAGCTGACTATTTTATAAAAGAAAAAAAAGAAAACATTACGAGTAAAGAAGTTGGACGAGTCGTATGCACTTTAAATTAATCGAACGAAACTAAAACTCCAAAGAATCGTTGAGATAAAATAAATTATATTCTTTACAATGTTTTCATAACGCGTTCTTAATCGTAAAACTGTTACTTTAAGATTTTGGAATATTTACAGTACTTCGAACGAATATTTGAACGTTGATGAATAAAATGGAACTGAACAATGTAACATGCTCAAAAATTGACTTAAGTACGATATACAAGGTAACGGTATACTAATTTCTATAAGATAATTCGAAATTAACTTCTCTCTTGGACACGGAATATCGTTGATTTCTCAAAATTATCGGTCTACAGCGTAGACTTTATTTCGTCGTTAATACAGAGAAATTTGTACAATCGACTCAGTGCCGTCCATCAAGCTACTGTATTTACGTATATACGTTGTGTATGTCTTTTATATATAAAAAAAAAAAAAATCGTTGTAACAGGTAAAAAGATAAAAAGCTAAGAAATGTAAAAAGAAATTCTGATGTTTCATGATAACGTTGTCATTCTTGATGGACGTTTAGCTGTCATAATTTTAGGATTAATAAAAGGCTTTGGATGGAAACGTTGCTCAAATGATAATAATTCGATACGGTTTTTTAATTACTTTCAATAATTCTACATGTGTTTTATGATATTTTCATGTCTTTCTTTGATTTACTGTGATATCGTATACCACGATCGAATACAAAAATGATATATATAAAATTCCTATCTTTAACGCGCCTATCGACTCGACTTTTAACGTAACAATTCTCCGTTCTGTACTTTGACCAAATAATATGAATTTTTACAATGATTTCATTATTCGAGAAACACACGATCCTAGATACGAAAAATCAGAAAGGAAAGAAACGTTAACAAACATTACGCACCATGCTAACAAGAAAACAAGAAGAAAGTATACACGAAATCTAATGGAAATACGTCAACATGTAAAGAAGCGACTTAGGGATACGATAATCTGGTCGCGATGTTGTTAAAAATAATTTTCTAAGCAATATATGTATACATGTGACAATAATTTACTCTTAAAAACGGTTATTAAATCAACGGTTTTCTAAAAAATAATCGATAGAAATGAAATAAGGACATTAAATGAACGTAAAGTTAATTAGAATAATTCGTAAAGAACAATTGTCGAACTCTCAAGGGAGAACGAAAGGTTATGCCGGTCGCACCGATGAATAAAACTAAGCCATCCGACGTGTATTAACGCGAGACGATATCACTGGTGACGGAGGTTCCCTGGAAGAACGAAAACATCGTGTTGCAGCGTTCGAGGCGCGTTCGAGGAACGATAAAGTTGAATTGCGGTCGAGTCTCGACAATTTCGACGCACTTATCGCACAAGTACACCCCCACACATGCATAGAACACACGCTCGTCCACCTGTGACACATAGCTGTACACGTACAAACGCAAATATTCACCGACAGTTCATAAGTACTTAACCATGCTGAAAAAATTACAGCGAGACAATACAAACCGTATTGTATGATACACGTAATACAGGGTGATTCTAAACGAAAATGAAGGGACGAATTGAAAGGCAAAGGGGATGAAAATAGACGACGAATGTCCGCTTGTCGTCTACGTATAGATCAATGTCGACGAACAGAAGGGAGAACTAAGATTTTTGGCCTCTTATCTATTATCGTTTCTTAATCGAAATTAATAAACGTATAATGCGATTGTCAGGCAATACGATTATATATTTTTAGAATTATATTTTCTGTTTTCTCGGACAAATACAGAAAAAAAATTTTCCTTTCTAATGTTTTCTATTCCTACGTCGATATTGGTTTGTAGACACTGCGAGAGATGGGCATTTCTCGTCCATTTTTGTACCCCGTGGCCGTAATATTTATTACATTTTTAATATAAAA
Organism: Bombus affinis; assembly: GCF_024516045.1. Taxonomy (NCBI): domain Eukaryota; kingdom Metazoa; phylum Arthropoda; class Insecta; order Hymenoptera; family Apidae; genus Bombus; species Bombus affinis. The sequence continues at coordinate 11,075,000 of NC_066355.1, read as the reverse complement.
GCATTTTAAGACGGTACTTGATCAACGTATGCTTTGTTAAAATATAGTGGATAATCGTGTCATTTCATTATCATGCGCACATCGCTATAATATGTATGCTTGGCAAAAGACATTTTTTTACTTGCTAGAATGATATCGCTCGTTGTACATTCTTTCCACGATAACGTACCCGTTTATTCATTTAGATATAACGTTTAAACAAAAGAGAAAAAAGAAAAAAAGCAAAAAAATACCAGACTCGAAAGCTACCAAAGAAACGTAGAAAATGTTGAATCCAGCAGAGCAAAAGTGATCTACAAGCCACCTATTCAAAATTGAAAACGAGAAGAAAGAGTTCTGTAGTTTTCAATGCTTCGAACGAACATTGTATACGAAACTTCCGTCGCTAAATTTCAAAGCATTGTTATCTTCGGAACGACGCATTCAATTACTACGAAAAAAGAAAAAAAAAAGGAAAAGGAAGGGAATAAAAGAAGGGAAAAAAACACAGAACACCTAAAGCAGCATTGATCCAAGTATCCTCGCGTCGCGTTTCTCATCTTCCTCGAAGAAAACCTTCCGCGTGCCTGCGACGTGTACGTCGCGGTGCAAGTGTTTGGACAAATAGTTGTGAACTTACCCGAGTAAAGATGCAGAAGCAAAACGACTGAAAGAAACGAAAGGATAAAGAAATACAATCAGGGAAAAATAGGGGAAAAAAGGAAATAAACGAGAAGACAAACACTAACAAAAAATACAACACGACAAGAACACATGACCAGGTTCGCTTAGAGAAAACAGAAGTTCGACGCGAGAGATCGAACACTCGTTTTTCCAGAGACACCAGCAGCATGTACATTCATGTACATGACCAGCATCATGTATGAAACGTATTCGTACGTGACACGCACACGATACGCACCCTGAATACCGCCGGGACCAATCGAACCACCCCCTGTACAACCCCACGCTGCAAAATCCGTCTGATCCTCAAATTGCGTTTAAAGAAAAATTACACCGTCGTCTAGACTACGGAAGACGGAAGTGTAAGAAAGCGCCATTTGTATTTACGATTCTGTGTACACGCGTTTGCACGCGAGAGAGAAAGGAGAGAGAGAGGATAAGAGTCGAAACGGCGATATAAGCGGGGGATGGGGGAATGACAGGGCCAAGTGGAGAACGTGGCAAGCATATCAAGCGACCAATAATAAGGCGCACTTTGACTCCTTCGTGGACAGGACCAGGTGTTTCCAGGATTTATACGAGACTCGTAGGTCATCGACAAACCAACAGAACAGGACGAACGGAAAACAGCGAACCAGAGAAACGTATTTGAAAAACATCTTTGTGAACGTCGGGGAGCGACTTTCATGCGCAAAGACGCGTGAAAGATCAAAGGAAGTCGTATATTTGCCCGCGAGCGAATCGTTCGAGCTGATTCTGATGCGATCAGCGAGGTTTGGTTGGAGAAACTGAATGTGAATCGAGTTTCGGGTGAATCGGAGGTGAAGTTGTTGGGGAGGAGAAATCGAGCAGAGAGTTGGGAGTTTTGTTTTTGTTGGCACTCCTGGACAGTTTTATGGTAGTGCCGTAATTTAGAAGGGGGTTGAAAATGGTTGGCGATAAGCCAGAAAAGGGAGGAAAGTGGAAGATGAAGAATAACTGCGATATCTGCGAGTATTGAGAAATTGAAAATCTAGGGAATAGAATATGGACGTGATTTTATGAATAATGACTTTTTAAACAATAACGAATTTTAATAAATAACGGGTTTATCGTTCAGAGGAGATAATATAGCGGTCGATATATACGCGTTAATGGTTGAAGTTAAATGCAGCGTGACAAGAACGAAACGGGAAACGAAACTTTCGAGTGAATTTCTGCTTCGATTTATTCGACATTCGCAAGAATGATCAGAACGAAACGAAATAATTATTTATCGAATATCCAACAAACAAACTATTGTACAATGTCTCAAAGTTATATGCGAATACCTAACCGAGAAAATAATATCACTTTACTACTAGGTACTACTGCCAGAACCAAATATTAATCTCAAATACAAAATATTAAAATGTTAAAATAAGGTTAATATTAAAAATATTAAAATACTAACCTCGTAAACAGGAAGGAACATTTATTAAATGGTATGGAACACAAAAAGAAAGTAATCCTACGGTACTACTAACTTTAGAAAGAAAAATGTAAATTATAATTTTTAATACGAAACGATGAAAATTCGATTATCGAGCTCCCACTGTGATACGAATCGGTGACGCTAAAAATTTCGCGGATATTCAATCGTACATCATCGGCAACTGGATAATTAACAACGTGTCTAGAAACGGGCAGAATTCTATCGTACGGACAACAATTTTTTTTCGTTAAATCTGCCCCATGAACCGAAAACGTGATTAAATTCAGGCTCGATTCACTTCAGGAACCGTTTCTACGCGATTTGTCCGGAATTTTCCACTCGTTGATCCGACGTTAATTAATTAGTGGCGAAAATTAAATGCGAGAGAAGTAAGAAGATACCGTGACCTACCCAGATGCAACGTTTTTTGAAGTTGAGGTAAAATAGAGGATGTAGTGCAGTGGAAAAATTAAAAGTCACCTAAGGGTAAAATTGATTATATCTTACTTTTACGGTAAAACACGAACTTACGCTTGAACCGTATACCAAATATTTAGTAATATATCGATAAATATCGTTTAAAATATCAGAACAGTTATCGCGAAATTATTGATTAAATTTGTATATTTATGAGTACGACGATTCGATCTTCTTTAAAGCACATCGCCATTAAACGTCTGCTTTTCAGTAGACTCCTTTAATTTTAGATACCGCGAACTGGTTTAATTGAATATCGATAATTTAGCAGCGGGTTGTTAGCAATGCTGGAAGTGTTCTTAAATCAGCAGGTGAAAACACGATTCGAATTAGTTGAACCGTAAGTCACTCGAATAGAATTTTCTTCGTTAGTTCAATGCACGTGAAACGACGATTTCGAGTATAGAGGTGAGTTTAAGTTACCGCGGAAAACAAGGTGTATGATAAATTTCTTACGCCTTCCTTTTAATCGTTGCACACTGTCTGCTGCAAAATACGGTGTATAAGTACAAGGCCTATAAATTAAAAAGCTATCGTTCATCGTAAAAATGATCGTTCGATGAACAACGCAATTTTTGTTCAAAAAATGGTACCTCGATTAAAGAACGTGAAATTCATATAATTTGTTTCTAAATCTGATTGTCAACTTAAATATACGTATAAAAATTTGCGAGCAAGGCCTACTACCATTAACACTAAGTATAGCGTGTAACTGTCCATATTTTTGACGGAACAGAATTGTTCTCGAAATCTTATTGTCGCACCTCGTGAACTAAAAGGTTAGTAGGAACTGTTCTAGTCACAGCCGAGCCACGAATCTAACAAGTGGAACAACAGAGAATCTGCAACGGTAAATTACTGCTGCTCGAACGTGATACACGAACCGCAAAAGAAATCTTTCAACCGTGTGACACGAATCACCGGTGATCAATCTTATCTGAAACCTCTATCTATCCGATCCCTTTACGAGTCCTACGTGCGTGGATTACGCGTTGGCCACTCGATTCGCCGTGAACAGATATAAAACGATACGTGACCTGTCGCCCGGACAACGTGTACGACAATCCGCAAAGTATTCCCGATCTTATCTCTCTCCTTACACGCCCCTTGAGGAACACAAAAGCCATAGAATATAGGCTGACGTTCTCTTCGCGCAAACGAGGCTTCGCGAATCTGATATATTGTTCCGTTGACGGCGAGTAAATCCGATCGAGGATCGGAAAACAGGTTGGACGCCGCGGCAGGATTTCAATCGGTTGCCATCGAGTCGGGTGTAATTGATAGATTTCTAAACGAGGAAATCGGAGAAACAAAGCGTACGGTGGCGGCACGAGAGGCTCAACCCTCGTGTTATTAGCCGAGGATATGGGGTTGGTTAGGGAGAAATGGATGGCAGGAGTTTGAGAAGCAGGTTTCGAGAGAAATGGAAATTATGAGCCTCGGCTGGGTTAAGGAGAAGAGAAAGGTAGGAGTTTGGGATTCGTTAAAGAGGAATGGGAAGTTGAAGTTTGGATTAAAGAGAAGTGGAAAATGGAAGTTTTGGTTGGATTAAAGAGCAGTGGAAAATGGAAAGTTTTGGTTGGATTAAAGAGCAGTGGAAAATAGAAGTTTGGACTGGATTAACGGAAAGTTGAAGGTGGAACTATAGATTGTTTTAATGGGAAGTGGAACATAAAAATTTGAGTTACGTTGAGTTACGGAAGTGGCAAACTAGAGTTTGGGCTGTATCAACGAGAAACGGGAACATTGGAGTTTGGAGTAAACAGAAGTAGACAATGAAAGTTCGAGCTGCGTGACAGGATCATGGAAAAGTAATTTTAAATTGTTAATTTTATCTTGTTAGTAGACGTTAGTAAGCTCCTATTGAAGCGAATGATAAAACCAATCATTAATAATTGCAGTTAAACGGTAAATTTCCTACAGTTCCAAAAACTCTGATCGCTATTCGATCCTGATAAAGGTAATGATAGGATAAAGAGATGGCACGCATCGAAACGATTCTAAAAGTGAAAGAAAAAAGTTATAACGAGATCCTGTTCACCGTAAAATGTCCAGTCATCGCTACATTGACGGAAAAGAAACCGGTTCGCGTTGTCATCCGTTCCAGTATTTAACCTGGTACGCGTTTACTCAAGTCCGTTAAAAGGAAACGCAGCTTGAGTTAAACTTTTTTTCTTGATAGTCGACTAGTGTCCAGGTATTATCCAAAGAAAAAGTGCTTCAAAATGTGCCGCGTGCGAACGAAGAACAGAATGACGGAAGCAATGGAAGAGAGTGAAAGAAAATACGAAGAAAAAGAGGGAAAAGGTCGACGAAAAAAAATAAAGAAGAACAAAATGAAAGGAATTGTACGCGTTTGCGGATGTGCAGAAAGAAAATAAAAGGTATCTCTGCGAACGTATATATGTACCCGTGGAAACCGCTGTTGCCTGATATTAATAGTGAATCACAGCGACGGTACGCGTTGGCGAGGAAGATTTTCCAGGCGAATTGACGTTTTTCTCTTTAACACCGTTACTAATTGTCACAGCAAAATTGTTCAAAGAAAATTGAAAAGCGAGAAAATGTATTAAAGAAGAAACTACAGATGGAAGGAAAAAAATGATCGTCCAGCGACAGAATTTCACAGATAGAGGCGAGTATCAATTTGCCGCTTGCGTGATACTACTTTTGTATAAAAGTTTGTGAATTTGAAATTACCTCTCGACTTCTCGTCCAACGCAAATTAAATATTTGAAAGCCATATAAAAAGTATCTCGATTTAGCTGATATTTAATGGTACGAAATTGTTACAAAGTGAATCATTATTTGAGTTTGCAATTAAAACGCGTTACCAGCATGAAATACCGAACCGGTTGATTTATCACGGTATATATATATGTATATATACTGGCATATTTAATCCATTCAATCTTATTACTTCTCTTATTACTCAATACAGCTCTTATTACTTCATTTTCTAACGCGATAAGTACCAACTGTTGACAAAGCATTTGTATTGTAATATATGCATTGTGTAAAAAGCAGAATTCAGGACACAGAAATAAATTATTTCTGTAATACGCTACAGTTACGATTATTATTCAAATTTATTTAACGTTGAATGTTGAACAGAAATACTCATAAAGAATGAAAATTTAAGATGTTAAAGATAAAGTTTTAAGAGAATAGTTATAGTTTTTATGGAATTTTAAGAAATATCATGATATCGATGATAAAAGAAAATTTGAATAGAATAACGATGTTACATCTAGAATAAAACCTGGTTTTATTACGATTCTCATCCATAGTGTTTTCTTTTTAGATTATTTATTTTAAATCAAGCGTAATACGTAATACATAATATGGCTGAAAGGGCATAAAAGTTCTGAATATCAGATCGATCGATGTAAATAAAATGTTAATATCGAAACATTTTCACTCGTTGATGTGTACTTGATCACGATCCGCGTATAATAATGTAAGCAAAGGTTTGTCGTGAAAAAATGTCAGATACTTTCAAATTTATGTCACAAATTTAAAAATCATCTTGAAACTTCTCATGCGTTTATTTGTCTTGACGAATTTGTTTTGTTTTTTGTTTCTTATATTTTCTTTGGAAGGATTCGAACCAAACGATAATAATCTCAAGATTTCATGCACAATCTATCTACACAGTACTCTGAAGTAATGTTCGCCAGATAAAATATCTCGTTGCGTGAAAGAGCAAGATCATACTATTTTCGTAGTTAAACGTAACAGACGATATCTGAAATTCTATTTTTCTGTTATCTAAGGTTCGTTCTCATATTCGCAGTCTTCGCACTAAAAGTCGCTGTAGCCATAAAGCAACAGAACATTGTGTTAAATGAGTAATAAATACATAAATATCGAACGCTTAAATCTACTACATCTGTTTCTCAAAAAGGTTACACTTTATTAAAATCAATGAACGAATAAACAGAAATGTACGATGTAAATACTGAACACGCATACGTGCATCCAGTCGTGCGACTAAATATGGATAGTAAACAAATTCTAATGAAGCCTATTCGATAAATAGAACAGAGACCAAGGAACTAGAAAACAAATACGATTACAAGGCAAACGTTCGTTTAATAAACATACCAAACGGCGAACATTTATCGAACAAACACACCACACTTCGAGTAGCTATTCGACGAATCAATCGCAGTATCGAACGTATACAATGTTTAAACAAATTTAATGGAAGATAAACATCCATCGAACGAGCCTGTAACGTAGCTTCGAAAGATTACAAATCAGTATACCGAATAGTTGGTCGTTCAAAGCGCTAAACGATTCAATTGTCATCGCATTAAATCAATATCTCGAAGGATAATTTGAAAAAAGGAAAGAAAAAAAAAGACACGAAACATCCATTGAACGAAGCAAAATTAAAAAATCAGCTCACTGATCAAAGTTTATAGTTGCAACTACAAAGCGATTCAATCCCTCTACCTCCATGAATCGATATCAGAAAGGATAATCCACGAAATGGAAGTACAGAAAGCACGAAATATCACGACGGATAAACTAGAATAAAACGAAGATAAAGATAGCACATCGTAACAAGAAATAATTCGCCGATTCTTCTAAATAGTATACATATCATGACGCTTTAAAATAACTCAAGTACTTACTCTCTCAAAGAAAAAAAAAAAAAAAAAAAAAGAAAGAAAATAAAGAAGAAGAAAGTGACGGGAGAGCTTTTTTTCTTTTTGTTTCATTAAGCCAGACTTCGAAGGATCGATCCAAGTTCCCGATAAGAGTAACCCATGATATAATAAAAAAAAAAAGGGAAAAAAGAAAGGAAGGAGGGAAAAAAGGAAGAGGGGAAAAAAGGAGAAAGAAATGTACAGGAAAACCTTACTACGAGTTAGCACAGTACGGTATCAGGGGAGCGACATGTGCTGTATCCAAGGACTCTGTACAAAGAAGCATACACAAACAGACACGCATACACACACATATCTAAATCATACTCACACGCACAGACCTATGCACACACGTTCGTTGACCACCGCCCTTTTACACGTTTTATCGGTCTTTTTGACTTTGTAGATAGTGGTACGACTTTTCTTACACATGCCAGGCGACGTCGACGACCTCCGGCCTCCGGAATACAGTTTTTGTCTATCGGACACCGGAAGTCATCGTCGTTCGATCACGATTATTGCTAATCTCGTTATTATTATTACTTATCATTACGGTTATATACATTTAAAGAAAAAGAAAAAAAAAGGAAGAAAAGGAAAGAACGGAGACGATGAAAAAAGGTGATAGAGGACTAAATCGAGGAACATACATAGATACACGACGATGATGAGGAGCTCGTAACGTCACGCCGTGTTCTGGTCGGAGCATCGTTTCTTTCGAAATTCCGGCGTGACGTCACCTTCATTATTGTATTTAATAGCATTATAATTTATTCTTGTAATATCATTATCGTTATCGCTGCGATTCCCGTGATCATCGTCGGCCACTTCCAACTTCTCAGTTCCAACAGGGTGGAAACGCATTTCTCTCCCGGCGTTTAGAAACACGAGGATCGATGAAATAATAAATTACTTGAGAGAAACGTAATACAAATGGGGGTATTTCCGCGAAGAAACGGACCCGAGGGAGGGTAGACTCAAGTTGCGTTTGCGATTTGGACTGTGGCGTGATGTGGCCGACGATCGTGACGCGTGATCGAGAGAGTGAGAGAGAGAGCGAAAGAGAAAAAGAGCGAGAGGGAGAGAGCAAGAGAGAGAGAGAGAGAGAGAGAATAGAGGCGAAAATGAAAACAAATTGAGAAAATGAAAAAGCGAATTATATATCTATTATTGTATCGAGAGTTGTGCGCTGCGTTTGCGATTTAAGCTAGTTCGTTTGTAAATAAAGACTATTTAACTCTTTGATATCAGTGTCTCTCGATCATTCTGAAACGATGTACATTTCTGTCTATGGTTCTCTTTAATCCTCTATAACTGGATGCAATATTATAAACAGAGTTTGATATGCTTGCGATAGATGAAGGTTGCAGCGGACGAAATAACATTTTCAAAACGAAGTCTGATGAATATAGATATCCCAAGTTACCTACGGCGTTATAGAGGGTTAAAACGACTGCTGTCCCTGTAGGATATCTTCGTCGAAAAGCGAGGAAACCAGGATGAAGGTGGATGAAGAACGCTGGATGGAGTCTCAGAATCTTAATTGGCCATTTCTGCGAGAAACTGCTAGATATTTGGGTTTATAATTGGAGTAGTCGGCCCACGAATCTTTTGATCCTCTTATATTTTTGCTCGCAGCAGAACGTATCTACTTTAATTTCAGCGGCTTGCGACGTTTTCTTTTCGCGATGCGTATAAACGTACGAACGGCCGAATTATGAAACGCGTTTCTCCCTTTCTAAATTAAAAAATTTAATTTCGTAGGAAATTCTGACCGGCATAGCTAGATAGCAAACATCGAATCGTCCTCTTCAAATATTAAGCTTTGAATACCACGTGAATTCTCAACTTGTGTCACACCCCATATGTCTCGACTCGTTTCTCGCTCCAAGGCCATTCAGACAACGCAGGGTAGTTGCTCGTACACGAGACACATGCCAATATTGTCCTCGAGAGTGGTTCCCGTGTCCTGTCCAGGACCGAAAGCCACCCTAATACGAAAGGGCGTTGCCCAGGTCTCCACGCGGCAGTTACCTTCTTCGTCCAGCTCGTTTCGATCGCACAGAGAGTTGCCGCAGTGTTCAAGGTTGCAAATTCCCGCCTCGTTGTTGCCAGGCTGCAATAGGGAAATTCGTTGAAACGCTTTAACAAGAGTCTGGCGTACGACGACGTGGATGTCCGCTCGGTTGAAGAAGAAAAGGTTAGTCGAAACTCTATGGAAATTTAATTTTTAATTACCAGCGTATTTTGTTCATTTTCTTTCCTTTCCTCCTTTGTTAGTATGTTTATTGTATTCTATGCGGAATATAATAGCGGAGAAAATTTGTTACACTCTGAATCTCTATATATGTGTTGTTAATTTTTAATTACTTAAAATCATGATTTTTTTCAAGCATCTTTTTAGAGGCTCTTGTGGCATAAGCACGTGTGAATAATATTTACGACGAGAAACGACGTTTCCCATTTTTCACACGCATTTTTAGACACGTGAAGCGTAATTTTTCGCATTGCAGTGCTTGCACAAGCTCGCATTGTGTCCGTCAGAGCTTTGCTCGTGTTTGTGAAAAATGAACGAAATTAAGAAAGAAGAACGGTATTTCCTATTTCTCTTGCCCTCATCGTGGAAAATTCTCTTCGTAATGTAGATTCTAATGCGAATAATTAAAATAATTGGTGTAATTGTAAATAGCAAAGTAGTTAATTTGCAGGCATACAAGTTACAGTCGCGTAATTAAAAACATCGTAAATCTTTCACTTTCAAACATTTTTTACCACAGTTTTTTTCGTGAGATTTAACCAGGTAGCTGATCCATAATTCGTGACTAAAATAAATTTCTCCGAGCAACATTTTGCAGCGTTCATTGTTGCATAGTAACAGTTTAGAACTACAAGACCAGCTGAACATGGAATCCGTTAAAAAAACGCGCTTCTCGTATTAACAAGGTAGTTGCATGCTCGTGTTTGCAACGTGTTAGAAACTTTTTAATCGTCCAATGGTTTTCCTTATAACTACTTGCAAAGATTTGTTACGTTCGCTCAAGCAAAAGTATCATGCACATATCACAAAATCAATTAAACGTAGGATATTTTATAGTATCAGTTCGTATCTAGCAAACTTAAGATTGTGAAGACAGTTAGAATACTCGATGTCGTTCCTGCCAAAGAACAAAGACCACGGAACTTTCAGTCAATTTAATACTTCTCCTGTGAATTATTCATGTCATAAATTCAAGTAACTTTCAAATAGCAAGAAACAGTAACAAATCGCCCGTAAAGGCAAACGATAATTCGCAACAGCGAGCAAAACAGGTTTAACAAGTACCGTTTCAGACCGCCATTACCATAATCGTTAAACTGCAAAATTCGATAGTATAATCCACCGTAGTATCCGAGTCCTTTGGATACTATACACGTTATGCTATATATACGATTTACCAAACCAAAGAAACAATCGAGCCACGATAAAAGTCAGCAAGACGATCTACCAAAGGTGCCTACCAAACCTACCAAAACCCAGAACCGACCTTCGAGATGTCTCGAGCTGATCAAATCCAACGTCCCGTCGGCAATCGCCCTTCGCAAACAAACTAAAAAACATTACCGTGATAAATTCCTCGAAGTCGCAGGGGATGAGCACCCTGTCTCGGCAACGTTCCTGTCCATAAACTGCTCCATTCGACGAACCGCCTTCCTGTTCCATGGTATTGCTCATGTTCATAGAGGTTCCACCTTCTTCCATCGGATTCGATCCAGATCCCTCGATGTCCGTGCCATTCGTGGATCCTGCGACGGTCGTATTACGAGTAGTCGAGTTCGAATTAGGACCCTCGTCGATCGACGACCCGTTAAAATTCGTATTGTTCGTCAATAGCATCCTAGGAGGACCGATTCGAAAGGAATCGGGTGAACAGGGTGTATAAGAGATTCCGCACATCTCTCTTTCTTGACGAATACACATTAGATAGTCTTGATCGGCCAGAAATCTTCCGTTCGACAAGAAGTTGAAAGTTTTTAAAGTGCCGTTAGAACCTTGGAAGTATTGAAGGCAGCCGGTAGGTGCACGCTGCTCGAAATCTAACTGGACAACCCTCATCTCCCACATTCTCGATCGGAGATTGCTAGGCAATCGGAAGTCCAGTGTCAGGGACTGATCGTCCTCGTCCAAGTCTATGTATACTGGACAAAAAGGAAGAAGAATGAGTCTACAAACGATTGTCTTGCTTCCAAAGAGCTTTGTATCGGAGAAGATGGATCGATTCCTTAACGAAACTTAGTCAGGTCTTTCTAACGATATCGAGGGAAACTCGTCGGATGGAAAGTATCGTCTTCCAGCGTACGATATCTATTCTTTTTTCGTACGTACAGCTACAGTTTTGCAGACGAGATTGATTGTCCGGCGTAGTTCGGTGGAAATGCGATATCGGCGAGATTTTAATCGTAGTGAATTCGCCCCAAGGATTAATTACGCGAATTTAATTTATCAATCCGAAAGCGTTTGATACAAACTACTATTAAGCAATTAAGATTTTCCATTCGATCGATCGATTAGTCTCCGATATAATAAAGATGTTGATCGCGAGACGATATTTAATTTTTCCAGTGAAATTCTTTTTCTATCGCCGACTTAGAGATATGAAAGTTATAGCTCCGCCTAGTTGCGTGAAATGTCCTGTATATCGCATAACATATCCAAAGAATGGTATAAATTCTTCTCGCATAAAATAATCAATTAAAATTGACCTTAATAAAATTGACCGTACAACTTATTTCAATATTTCTGAAACTCTTTTCACCGACAAAACGAGGAAAGAAATAAATAAAAGCGAAGATCGAAGCACGAGATTGGAGCGCGAAATGAAAAGTTTTAACACAAAGCACAAAGGAACTACTTACGATGCTGACCGCTGTTCCAGCCGCACATTTGAAACACGCTCCTGCCATTTCTGATTTCCATGATATCTTCGTCACATACGCCAGTCCTGGGGTTGGGTTGACCCTACAACGATCGATAAATCTCTTGAATGAACAAGTCGTGCGGTAAATTGCGGTCGATTTTTATCAGCCGATCAACATACACGCGTATAGCATGCTATTCGAATACTCGAATCAACCGGTACATCGTGGCCGTCTTTGGTCCGCCATCTTCATCGCTGCATCGAAGAATTCGAAACAAATTAATCGTCCTGCATAAATTTTTCCATCCGAGTATTTCCAATCTTTTTAAATAATTCGTTTCGTTCTATACATTTTCTCACAGGCATCTCGTTTACCGTAATAATTATACGCGAAATACTCCAACGAAACTTTTACTACTTCCGTTGATCGATCACAGTAAAGTAATGGTGGAATACTACGCATTTTTCAAAAAACAAAAATAGTTAATAAACCTAGCCAGATAGTAGCTAATTCAAATTTCATCGCTTCTCCTATGATTTTCTGTTAACAAGTTTTTATACGAACGAGGAAGTGCTGTTACAACGCTATGTCGAAAAGAATGCAAAGTTTAAATCGCAAGCCGCTACGCTAGTGCACGGTGAGGCTACGATGGTGTCATTAACCCTCGGGGAACATAGCGCAACCACCACGTACTACCAACGTACAATTATACTCTTTGCAATCTTAATTTTAATCTTCTGTATCGTACATTTTGTCTGGGAGCTTCTGTAAAATAACATCCCCTCGTGCTATAAATCTAAATTACAAAGTAAAATTCTTCTGTACAATACTCGTTGTTTCTCTTAAATGTGCATTATAATTTTATTGCGTGATCGTGACACCTTTATCCTAATAAATATAGTTCGCGTTTCGATATTTCAAAATTATTCAAACGAGCCATTGCGTTACTAAATTATTTAACAATCGACGTAAAAACTCATCCCATTTCGGTTACACGAGAATGTTTCCATCGTCGAGATTACCACGGGAAACGCATACTACAGCCGTAATCGGCATTGGCATAAAACATACCGCGTCTCAACTGGCAAAACATAAAAGAAGCGACGGTCTCTCGAAACGATAGCTTCACCCTTAAATAACGCGAGGTTTTAAAAAATTCATCCCCCAACTCTCCCTCTCTCTCTCTCTCTCTCTCTCTCTCTCTCTCTCTCTCTCTCCGTCGACCTCCATCCTGTCTCGCCGTCGACGGTTGCCCGGTTAATTTAAAACGTGGTAATCTTACACGTCAACGTAGATGAATTTTACAAGCGTGTCTAGATCCCCTGGAGACACTCATAAATGTCAACGGAGGGACACTAGCTGAAACAGGGGAAACGTAGATATATATTCGGGTTACTGAACTTTTGCTTGCGTTCTCAATTATGGGTCAATAGTAGCACACGCCACCGTTCCCGTAGAAGTCACGCTGCGTGTCCTGGCACTCGAATAGGTTAGCTTTTTGACACGAACCAACAACGATACACAAGAGTGCGAGTCGTAGCGGAGAGAGACAGAGGTTGTCGTGTACAGTAGGAAACCATGCATGGTGGGGTGAGATCGTAAATGCGTAGTATTCCAGGGGTTAATATGCCGTTAGTGGAGCAAAGAATGACAAAGAGCTGCGTGGCTTACTATGTTGAAATGGACGAAATCGATCCTGAGCTGGCTGACCTGCCTATCGATCTTCTGCACGACTACCGAACAGTTCATGGGCCAGTCAATGAGGTTGGGGAAACCAGGGCTGATCACGTAGGTCAGATTATTCTGCACCTCCTGCTCGCAAGTTGTCGTGACTTGTGACAGGGGAAAAAAGAAAGAAATGAATAAATCGCAAGGGGGAAACACAAACAGGGGAACGAAGAAAGCAAGGGTCGGAGAAAGAGAGCGAATCGCACGAAGGTTGAATCGGCCAAATAGCGGATATACACAGACAACCAAGCTCTATTTCTATGCGCACGATAGAACTTGGTGCGGCATAAAGTATCTGTTGTACATTGTGTATATCGATTTGAAAATATTGATCGGGTTTTCGGTGTGTTACATAGCCGGAAAACAACGAATTCGAGTGCGTTCGTGCGGTCGGAAACCTTGTGTTCTCGCACGATGCGTTGATAACGATTCTTTCATTCTCTCCTTCTGTCGTGCCATTTTTAAATCTCTTTCGTGCCGGGTGAATCGTCGAATTCGCTGGTGACAGCAATTGGCAGAGATTCGGAGGTAACAGCGATGAGCAAATAAATTTGTCGATTTGGACCGCTTACTTAAAATTCGTTCTCTCTTTATTTGAAAGAAATAATACGGTATAGACCAAAGGAAATAAAAACGAGCGCGTGAATGATATTTTTTGGGATAATTTACTATCCTTAACGATTTAATTAGGTATGTTTTTTATTCTTTGATATTATAAATAATTTTCCTGAAAAAGAAACAAGCAAAGGATTGATACTGTCGTAACAACTAGTTATCGATAATTATTCGAGCGTCTTCTCCTTTTTACGTGGTGTTCTTTTACGGCGAACAGATAAGCTGGTATTTTTATTGCCATTAGGATTCTGCCTGATAACGGGAAGAAGCAGTTACTATACTCCCACAACAGGGAAACTGTGATAACGGTACACGAATGAGTTATGACGCGTGGTACGATACGCGGTACCTGTTTACGTGCGAAACAGGATATAAATTAATGCCACGAAAGAAGCCGAAACTCGTATGTGGATCAATGGCTGTAGCGGGAAATCGAATAACATGTATCGATATTTTTCCAATCTCTTCATACGCGAATACGTCGAGAACGACACGTACAAGATATGCGATATTCAAATCTTGCTCTGCCTGCGACGCGAAATATCTTGATCCTACTGGTTGACTACTGAAAAAAGTAAAAATGATTAATCAACCTTGGTCCTACTTCTGGCTGACGCGTAGATTATACTGTCGTAAATAATTCGTGAAGCAGTGAAATTTCGAGTTAAACAAATATGGAATTTAATGCTTATCCAATTTATTAATTTATTATTAATACAGATACAATTTACTAATTTATTATTAATTTAATTAAATATCTTTTCAAACGTTATACATTTAACAATATTTAAGAAAAGCATTCGTTTAAAATCTTGTAAAACGTAATTTATTACGTTCTACAGTACTTCGAATTTGTAAATTGAACTTTCAATAGGCTTACAAAATGAGCATATACAATAAAATAGTAAATTTCATTCGCGTGAGAAAAAAAGCTTTATGCGATAGACTTTTAATGTTACTGAATGTGCTTGAACCGTGAAAATATTCGAGCTGCATCAATTTAAGCACCGTTAAATTGAAATAAATGAAAATCCGGAATCCAACATGGGAAAATTATTGTAGCGTGGAACAAATACAATACAGATTATAAAAATAAGTAATAAACTGAGAAAACGAATATTTATTAAATAAAACAGGAAAATTGAAAGACGTAAAATTAAAAATTATTCGTTTCTCGCCACTTCCATTTCGAACAAATTAATATTTTTCATTGACCTTTTACTCGCGCGTTTCATCATTTTTCAGAAAGTTATCTAAAAACCGATCGTTCAAAAATTGAAAACAACCATTTACGGAAAATATCGACAAGAAAGAAAAAAGTGTACGAAAGAAATTCTTCGTTCTCGAAGAGGAAAATATTTCTCGATATAAATATCTCTAAACAATTTTTCTGCATAGATGGAGCAGTCGCGTAATTAAGATTTAACCCGTACGATGAACATGATATTCATCGGAAGAGTTTCGTGGTTCGAAAACCACTCGCCGAGAATTACAGCGGGTCATTCCAAGAAAGTTCGAAATTCCAGCAAACTATTTTTGAGGAGGAGGATTATTAATCGCGGTGTGACGGTCTCGTAAGCGGTCCCAAGCCCCGATAATGAGTTCTCATTCAGCCATTCAGCGGTCGTTTTGGAGTCACGGTGGTTCTATTCAGCTGGCTGCAACCCCGAGGAAATGGTTACCAGTTTCACGCAGACGTTTCTCGCCCTTCTTCTCTCTCGGAAAACAACCAGTGGACAATCTTGAAAAATTTACGCAGCGGTGTCTCTGTGGCCGAACGATGTCTCGTTAAACTCTTAACAACCTGGCCGTTTTATTATTTGTATTCTTTCATTTCGTTAGTTGCCTCATTTGTTGGTTCTTCTTTGGTCGTTCTTTTCTTATATATTTTATATGTATATAAGAGGACAATGAAATTATTACGAACAATAAAATTAAGAAGTGGAATCGGTGGAACTCGTAAGAGAAGCGATAAAGTTAAGAGCCTAATTGAATTGTACAGAGACGTTTGTAAGAAATACCTTGTTGGGATGAAAGGAGAGCTTGGATGTAGAGATTTCTCGCAGTTATAATGGCACTGATTCTCGTTAAAAGTCTGTAATTAGATGAAAAATTCATACATCATAAACTATATAACCACGAAGTTTATTTCGTTGCAATGCACGACAAAGTTTCTTCGAAGCGTTCGATTTTCTGAAACAAGACGTTATATCGAAATAACGCAGCGAGACTCTTTTATTTTCGGTTTATGATATTCTAATCTAAAACCGCTTCTAGCAGATACGTTCTGAAACACGCCGGACTTGCAGATCAAGAACGGCCTATCTGGTAATCAAGGCCACGGCATTCGGAAACTGATCGGGGGTACGTACTCGTTTCTAAGCAACATATTCCATATGCATCGCTCGATGTAAAACGGTTACGCCGATGGTCAAGATGTTAGTGACCGAACTGGTTGAAAAGCAACAATTCTCCAACGAACTGTTCTCCGACCGGTAGGATAATTTCTCTCCCGCGTTAGGTCGATTTACAAAGACATAAAATTGAAGAACATCGAGATCTAATGGAAAGATTGTATCGTCGCGCTATGTTTCCTACGTAGAATCGTTAATGAACGGCATACTATCGGAGATACAGGATTTCCAAAGTGTTTCAAAATATTCAGGCTGTTCCGTTGCACCTTGATAGTTATAAGATGATAAGAAAAGTTCTTCGAGTATCTATCTTACTGCTGGCTGCAATTTTATCTTTACGCGATCAATCTGAACGCGCTTTCGATAAATATAAATACCGTAAGTAATACAGCGGAGAAATATTCAAATTGCTAGAGAATTTCATGGACCGAAATTGTTGTAAGTACGTTAATATATTCGATGACCGAAAATAAATTTCATAGACCGCGCACGGAGGATTTGGAATGCGCTGGGAACTTATGAATATTTATACAAGCTTGAGAAATTCGGGGTCGTGATGTCATTTGGACGACAGCCTTCCTGACTCGACTACGGTATTTCTATAATATTCTGTTTTTCTTCTCTTGCAATGATCGTATCATATTAGATGGATATATCGTTAAATATCGCGAAAATATTTATGTATAGTTTCGTAATATCGAAACCGTGGAAAATATTTATTCCCTTCGATATACTATTCCGCTATTTAAAACTGAAAACAAGCCACGAACAGACTTACGTTGTCGAATGTCCGAGCGATATTATTCGATATCACAATGCAGCGATCTTCGAAAACATTCAAATTTTCAGGTCACCGAAGTTTCCTCGTCGAGCTCGATTTAAAATCAATATATCACGGTCTACGAGACGATATGAACTACCACTCGCAAGCATTTAATGCGCTTCGAAGACGTCGGTTATATCAATATAAAAACAAGAACGATTTAATAATTTATCACGGTATCGTAGAAGAAGATAATTCGGTTTTTGAAATCGAGTGACCGAGTTTTGCCAAAAATTTTTCAATATTTTGCATGACGCGCGTAATGTCAATTATAATATAAATTATAAAAAATGTTTGCAGTAGGTTGTCGTATATTTTCCCGAATCTCGAGCATGTAACCAAGTTTGCATAGGATGCGGCGCGAGGTATCCAAAAGGTTTTCCTTCCGTATCCAACACGATATCGTCAACGAAACACATCATGTACGCAACAAGAAGAGTCTATGCAGTTATCAAGTTATCCTGAAGGTAAGCACGTGCACACAATAAAAGAAATACTGGCGTTTGTTTCACGAGTTTGCTCACGTATCACGTTCTCCTCTAAACGAGCAGCCGCTCTTCCGTAAAACGCTATACACATTTGATACGCTAGTCGCCGAGCAATCGATCTGAATTCTATCAAAATGATACCGAATAATATATGCGATATATGTATAGCGTAAATATAAAAACACACCTGCACGTTTCTAGTAATTGCAAACACGAAACCTCACCGCAACGACTATCGCGTTATTCGAGAATTCCCTCGTCTTAGCGATCGTGTCTGCCTTGATTAATTCAGGTACCGTCGTGGTTCGATTTAAAATCCGATTGCCCGCCAGGATAAAACTCGCAAGGTTCCGAGCGAACAGCTCGAGCGAGAACTACTTGTTTGTAGCTCTGGTAATCTCTATGAAAGTACGAGAAAAAGACGAGAGAGAGGGAAAGAGAGAAGAACGCGAGTTTCCTTCTCGCAACAGGAACTTAACGGGTAATCGCCCGACGCCTTCGAAGGCCATCGTCGAAAAAGAAATTGGCAGAAAGATTGGACGAAACGCGGAGGTGACTTGTTATCTGGGACGCGCGACCGAGATGGCAACCAATTAAATAACTGTATAACTTGTGCCGTACGTTCTTCCTTGGCACGCGAGTTTGTAACAAGTGTTCCTCTCGTTCCTCCAGTTTCTCTCGCGTACTCTTTCACCTGTTTCTTTCCTCTGCACGCTCGGAAACGGAGGCGCACGTTCCTCGAGATCATTCCTTCGGACGTGCACGCGGTCTCCGTGATACCGTTAGCTAAAACCGCCTCGCGATCTAACCGAATTGTCCACGACGACCTTGGAAACCCGAGAGCAACCCGATTAATCCGAGGAATGGGACCTTTACGGAGGTACTTGTTGAGGGAATCTGGGGATAAACACCGAGTAATCCGTTGACATCGACGTAATTAATTGGATGTCGTTTTAGTTACATGGCTCGCATTATACCGAGTGATAGATAGGAATATTTAACCTTTCGTCGCAACGCGCGACTTACAAGTATGGTACCTAGACGACCGGTATCATTTCTGCGATATTGTTCGAGAATGTCGCTCCCTATGCGAAACTTTAATCGAACGCGTTCGAAGGTTATAGAGTTATTTATGCAGAAAACGAATGAATTTCTTCCAAATCGAGAACACAATTTTTCCGCTCCAGTTTTTTTAACGCCTGACGCGAAACAACGATAATTCAAGCGATTTAGTGAAAATTATCAGATCCTTTTTATCAACAGCGGTATTAAATAATAGGATTAAAATCATATATCTCGTCAAACGGCGCGCGAAAACATCGCGCCGCATTTATCAATTTCGTTCCCCTCGAGGAAACCATCTTCCCTGTCCTTTTTTATCGCAAATTACGCTACATTTCGTGTTTATATATCATGACGAAAGTTTCCAACCTGAAAGTGGTTAAAATCTTTGAGCAAGTTCGGTCTATCAATGTTAATAGAAGAGCGCATCGCGTGGTAAAGTTTCGTGCACGATATCCGTGAAATGTTCATGCGAAACGAGTATGGAACGCGTAAGTGCTTTCATACCGAAGACCGAGCAATTTACGATTGACAGAACACGACGTGGATGGAAACAGACGGCGTAAATCGGATATATATCATTTTTGTACAGAGTCAAGTCCACGTAACCGTATTGCAAAATCTGTACCGAGAATTACGTCGCGTGTTGCTCAGTCGCACGTGTAACGGGACTTATGAATGTTAAAATGTAGCCAAGATTAAAATTCAGTCGCCACGGTCTACACGTGGGAAATGTACCAAAGCAATATCGAACTAGATATGTTTAGAGAAAAAGCTCGTTTTAATGGTATCGCTTTTCTAGTGAATCGACGATACGGCGCCGTTATGAACATTTTTTTATCGGATTAACGGAAGAATCTAAGATGAACATTGTCCGTAGAAGATGTTAGAGAAAAATGTTAGAAAATCTTACCCTAGAGAATTTTTTCATTCGACACAGATTTAATTGCTCTCATTCGAATACCCAACTTTGTACATTCTCGCGAACAAGACAGGCCTTTCATCCTTTGAAACTCTTAAAAAGAAAAACACGTACAAATATCTCCGCTTTAAAATTTAACGATGTACCCTGGGCGTGTAACAACGGTGCGCTGAAAAATGGCATCGTGTATAAAAAAGAAAGAAGAAAATGGTATGCAAAAAAGCAGCGAATCGTAGGGGATGAAGAGAAAAAGAAATTAATTGCACGTGGGAGCAACGATCGTATCAACAAATTAGCAGTCACGGGGAACGAACGCAAATCCCCGGAAATTTAAACGCGTTCACGCACCGATCCTGTATTTCCCGGCTATAAAACTTCCACCACGCGGAATTTATGAAACGTTCGCACACTGGGTGAACCGGGAATAACAGGTTATAGCTTGGAGGTACTTACATATGCAGCATACGCCGAAACCGAGCGCGCACCGTCCATTCGACTTTCCTCGTTGAATGCGACACTCATACGTGTTCATGCATATGCCCCGTCGTCGTTTGTCCTGCGACAGGCACTCCTCTTGTACCGGGGTGGGAAAGAAGTTCAGAACTACAAGGAGATTACAAACGAAAAGTCGAGCAAGATAACGAAACCGAGATGGCAAACCGCAAACTGGAGGAACACTGTCGCTAACGGGATAATAACACGGTCAGCTACGAGACCTTCAGCGAGATTTTCATATTTTTGACAAGAGGGTAGAAGAAAAATGAATGCTAGTAAACGAAGTAATTACGAATTGTCCTTTCGGCGGTATGGCTGTGCATGTACAACCACGCAGGTATCTTTTTCTCTTCTCTTCTTTTTTTATTACAACTATACTATTTAGTATTATTTTTGACATTAGGTTAGTTATATTTAAGAATTTGGCCAAATTCCTTATTTAGACTATACGAAAGATATATCCTTTAATGCCGGTTCTATCCGGGCCAAATGGATATCGGTTTATTATCTAGTGAGTAAAGTGTGGTCGATTTTTAGTCTAGAAAATTTGTTACTTGTCGAAATTTTGTAGTTAATTTGGAAGAGCTGTAATATACGAAGAGACCAAGTTATTCCAGCCACTTCGTCATCAGGATCTTTAGTATGCGATTAGTTAAATCTTCGTAGCGATGATTATTCGTGGAAAAACGTTACGACGATCTACCAATGCTACCCCAGTTTACGGTACGTACAAAAGAAACTGGTTCGCCAGTGTTGAAACGTGTTTCTTTCGTCCTTGCAATCCGAAGAAAGTATAGCGATGATAGGGAAAGAATAGAAAGAAGAAGAAAATAGAACGCTGGAAAGAAAGATCTGCTTTTTTAACCCATTCGCTACAGCTGTCTCTGTGGAAAAGCAGTCGCACGATACGTCTGTACGAAGTTTATACGTAGAACGTGACCAAAGTTACTTTTATTTCCTGAAATTTTAAGCAATGCAACGCAATTCCAAAAATTTTCTTTCGATATCTTTTTCTGCTTCCCCGCACGCTAAGAGTTTGAACAACCCCTTTAGACGCGCGTTCGAGTATTACGTTAAGTATTTCATCGCGAACAGTGGTGATTTAACGCGAACAAGAAACGTTTCCGCCGCGGTACATTTGTAATTCATGAATATTGTAATTAACGTTATACAGGTATCACACCTACGCGTGGACTGTGTGACTCGACATTCGAGTAGAGACGTATTTTGTTCAGAGTCAGAGCAATCAACACACGATGATGAACACGCAATTACCGCAGTAATTAATTCGTCGGTCTTTGGTTTCTCCGCGGTGGAAGGACTATCGAGTTACTCTTACTTATCGTTACTGATTGCCAATTAACGCTTTGCGGGCTACACTCATAGGAATTTGCATAAGTAGTGGGATTTGCGAACTAGAATTTGACGAAATGTACGGGATAATCGGTAAAGGCTACTAGTATCATCGAATTGATTTGTTCGATAAGAAATTTCATTTTGCTAAATATCCCGTGTATTAAAGATTAAAGATCCCTGTGAATATTTAACTAGTCGGGCATCAAGAAAATATTTTAATTCGAATATTAAATTTACACGTCGTATTTCACGTTTGTTCGCCCTGCATATTTTAGCTATGATTATAATCATTATACAGCAAGTGATAACTAATTTACTTATAAATATCAAAGCTGATTTTAATGATAATATTATACGCTGTATGTATGTATTTTAATCGTCGTTGGATTAATTTTCGAGCGACCAACGAATACATATTTAATCTCTATAAATAGAAAGTAGAATAGAAGCTACATCTATCTCGATAATCAAATTTTGAATGCTATTATTGTAATTTAAATGTGACGAATAAGAGATTGAAGATAATAGAAAGAGAGAAAGAGAGAAAAGAGGAAATTCGAGTGACGAATTATCATTAACCTTTATTAAATCTTTCAAAAAAAAAAAAGAAAAAGAAAAAAGCAGCTCCGTAGGTGGCATAGGATTGGAGGAAACACAAATTCCGGTGCAAACACGGGATGTAGCGTTGGTCCGAGAACGTCTTGGTGGACACAAAAGAAACACGAAACAGCACTCCGAGAACTTACCCCTGGAGATTGGGTTTCCGCTCAAATCGAATCCGTCGGAAGGTTTCTCGATGGTTTGGCCCGGCCAGAGATTCAAGCCGAGCAACGACCATTGCTGCGTGTTCGATGGAAAAACGATCAGAGTGCAAACACTGGACGACAACCACGACAAAACACTCCACTGTGCTTGCGACGCGAACGCAACGTTTGCGAGTAAAATCAGTCGAAAAGAATAAATCGCGAAGCATCTGAGGATCATGTTCGACATCGGGGAGCGCGCATTCGCGCGCCTCGCAACAAGGATACCTTCAAAAGTACATCAACGGAAGACGATGACCGACTGACTGGCCTTATAACAAGCTGCTCAGGTACGGCAACACGTGTTGGACCCCTTCTGCTACGGTTACTATTGCCGCGTTTACCGCTACCGATCCCTTTGATCGCGAACATCCTCTACAACACACCGGATCTCATCGATTTAACTCGATTAGATCGATGTAATTACTTACCTACCTTCGAATATAATATCAGCCTGATATTAACTCAACCTATTTTTCTGTCATACTTGGTACGAATTTAATTGGGATTTTTTTTTAATTAATTCCAACTTGCAAAACAAACGACGAAGCGCCATTTTTCCAAACTTTTCTAATTTTAATCAGGAAAGATACTCTCCAGCCGGCCCGGTAAATCATAAAACTTATTACTAACGTCTTTCCAGAAACTGGATATTCTTCCAATTTGTTTTACCATTTCCTTTCAATTTATTTTTAATTCCTTCCATTAACCAAGGCATCCTAATTAGGATGTTTCTTCAAAGTTTTTCAATCTCCTTCGGATTTTGTCGGAGAAACTCGGTTTCGATGCTTGGAAAATACTTTTAATGCGCGCGAATCGAAATATCATATTTAATGGCAAATGAATTCTAATAATTCTGTATCGATAAATATCGTGCAGAGGTTTATCTATTGAGACCCTTAACACGACAGAAAAAGGTTACAAAGAACATTTGAGCGTGTTTCGGATTAAAAACAATTCCAACTTTGAAATTGAAAACTGAAAGAGTATAAAAGATTCAAATTTCACAAAGTTGTGACATAGTTTCTCGGCATCCGTTTACAAAGGCAAACATACCAAATAGCTTTTCGATATTTTTGATCTACCGATATATCTCAACTAAAATATTGGAAAACTTTATCGGAAGCATAGTAGCTCGGTAAATAATGTAGAGCTTTCGAATACGATTTTTCGCATATTTTCTAGAATTTTATGAAAAATTGAATAACGAATGTGTTATACCATCATACCTTCATATTTATATCAGTTTAATGAACGTATATACAAATTTGTTGCTGCGACATATTCGATACTACGAAATACAATATTTTAACAGCATTATAAAAATTTATATCACTTCTATCGATAAGAAATTCAAGTTGAAAACAAATGTAAGGAAGAAATGAAAAGGAACAGAAGAAACCTCTTTGATGTTACTTTTTTCTATGTGTATAAACATCTAGAAACAGAATTTATTATTTATCTTATTTTCGTTTCAGATGTATAATTTATTTAAATATATATATATTTAACAATATTTTGTAGCATGATTCAACAGCGATTTTCATTCAAATTTATTTAAAAATGAAAGCACACATCATTAACTTTGTCGGTACATATACGCATAAATGTATATATTTATCGAGTGTTGTAAAAACAGGAAAAAAATTCATGTTGGTAATAAGGTTTTCTACCAGCAATTAATTACCGAACACGACCTCTATATGCAGGCCAGTCATGCGCAGATCTTTGCTCGTTGAATATTTCTTTTTCGATATGGCTACCGAAAGGTTTTGTCGAAAACAAAATTAAGGAAGCAAAAATCTACACGGGCAGAATTACTGAATATGACCATCGTGCATTGGTAATTTGGTAAGTCAAGCTTATTCTTTTTATTTCGATGTTATGAGAGGTTATAATTTAAGGGTAAAGTCGTCGAAAGAAATGAAAAAAAAAAAAAAAAAAAATAGCAGTGTAAAAGGGAGAATTAATTAAAAATCAAGGGTTCGCCATTTGGCTATGATCGCTTGATTGCCAAAAATTAGCGACGCGAGTGAAAAATACCACTGTATTATATTTTTATGGATTAAATCGATCGAACAGCCTTTTGGTTACCTGTATTACAGGTTGTTCTGAAATTTTCATCATGATTTTGTTATTCCTATTATGTTATTAGCAGCATAATTTGTTTAAGCAAGCACCGCTTAATAAAAAGACACACATTGTTTATATAAGTCTCGTTTATTCTCCTATTAACAACAAAACTCACAGCTTTATTCGTATTAGCTGTGTTCATTCTATATATAACATGATTTTATTTCAACCTGAATGGCTATGTTTTTCTCATTTTATTATCAGTCGCAAAGTAATTTTAAATATTAACTTTGTGTGATGTTAGTGTCTTTACATGGTGCACTTTGTTTAATGTTTTGTGGTACTTGTGTATTCTGGAAACATTATTGGAAATATGAGGTTTCCTTCCTATCGGTAAGTAGCTAGGGATTGATTCTTATATTCCAAAAAAATTATAAGTAGTAGTAATAGTAATAATAATAACATAAATTACTTCTTATTTTAAAAAACAAATCTCTTTTAATATGAATTCCTTTAGGAGCCCAATTGCATTTTAGAGTTGTTAGCCTAAGTGTGTAAGTACATATATAAAACTTGATTTACATTATGAAGTGTGTTCTAAGAACTTGTTTAAAATGTATTTAAGTATTTGTGTTGTATTTTCTATTGCTGAAATTATCTATTCAGCAATATTTTACAGCACTTATAAGCAGTTAGCATTAAGCTATTTGCTTTCAAACATAAAGTTATAATAAACCTATTTAATATAAAATTCACTCTATGGAAACTTCACATTTAAATAATATTATATGTGTATATAAATTGTTTTATATACAATTATTATATTGTAGTATATACAACACTAAATGGGTAAGTATAGTTTTTTTAAATTTGTAGCTTTATCATAACAAACGTTGAAAAAAATAAATCACAAATGATTAAATGAAATTGCTGCTGCAGGGTTGGCTTATAAAATAACATTATTATTCTGTGAATATATCGTTTCTACAGATATTAGTGAGCATTGACTGTATATATATTACTTTTATAATTTCAAGTTTTCTTTAGAGTAACTATATATTTGTTTCCAATTTATTATTTATAATTAATCAATAATTTATTTTTCTATACCATTAACTTTATGTACTTTATAGTAATTGTAGTGCAATTAACTAATTCTTATACTTTCACGCCAGCCCTAATGCTGCATTGTTATCATTCTCAAACATGATAGCACTTTTATATTTTCAGAAAACTCAGCAACAGTTTTTCATAGACGTGGTGAACCATGCAAAACTTTGATGATCTTGATATAGAGGGACGCAATCCCTCTCATTTATCTGAAGCAGATAAAGAAAAGGTAATGCGTAATAGGAATTGTTTGTAAAAGATATTGTTATTTATTAGAACCTTAGATATATTGTAATACATACATACGACATATCTAATCCAAAGCAGAATTCACAAAGGAAATCTGTGTTTCTGCTATAAAAAATCTTCTACTACTTTCATGTTCAAATTAATGTTATATATTTATATTCTGTGATATGTTATCTGCCCATTCTATGAAATGTTTATATTTCACAGGAAGAATATGATCGAAAACGTTTAATGAGGAGCAGTGTCACTGCCGAAGATGGCACTCTCAGACCTGTATATTCTGAGACAGAAGATGGTGATATATGGTGTCATATCTGTAATATTGCTCTATTTGGAGCTCATAAATTACTAAATCATAATATGTGTAGTCGTCACAAAATGAAATTAAACGAATGGCCATACCCAGTATTATTATGGTCCAAACGGTCAGATATTGTGAAAACAGCACCACCTGTTCAATCAACGGCTATTGGTGATGGCTTGGCACCTGGAGAACCAATACCACCTGGCATGGAAGATCAAATAACTAGAACAACTACGATTCAGATGAGTCTGGATCGACATAGAAGTTCACCGCTTGTTGGTCTTGAATATCTGCTTGAACTGGTCGATAATGACTCTTGTGAACCCAGTTATACATGTGTTTTGTGTGATAAACGAGGTGATCCTCGCACTGTTATGGCTCACATTACCAGTTATAATCACAGAATAACTTACCTAAATAGACATTTCCCAACAATATCGCGAGCAATTATGGAATTACCGCGTACTCCTAATTATAAGCGTGGAGCTAATGAAATATCTGTGTTAGTGGCAAAGAAGATCGAAGAACGATTTGGAAGATTACAACCGCAGTTGGTCGACAAGAATCAATTCGAAAAGAATAAAATGCAATACATCAAGAGGGTCTATCAGGATTATCATTTTAGGTAAGTCATGATATTTACCTTTCCACATTTTCGGCTTTCTATACGGTCGAACATTATACGAACGTCGGTTCGCGTGATTTTACCAATGTTTATGAACGTGATTCAACAAGGTGCGCGTTAATGATCTTCGTAATTTAATTTACTTTTCCTTTAAATCAATGGCTGTTTCCTACGTGCAGGGAAACGCCAGAGTTAACATTTATGGATGTTTACGATGTGCGATGGGTAACGAACTTTGAAGAGAAGATGGCAGAAATGACTGGTAATAGTAGTTCAAAGAAAGGTGAGTATATGACAATCTATATATTCAATGTATATTATTTGTGTATTTACAAGTATTGAATCGTTCAATAATCTTGTATTAAGATTCTCAACCTGCCAATGAGAAGCAAGACAATAAACATAAAAGTGAAGATAAGAAAAACGAAAAATCATCGCCGAAGAAAACAGACTCGAAGTCAGATACTACTAAATCGTAAGTTAATGCTTACCTTTGATTACGAATTGTGTATATAATATTTTGATTTAACAGGATTCGTTTAATGTTTTTGTCAATATTTAATTTTTGACATTTTCTTCGTTTAAATAAATTTGATGAGTAATATGATAATCCAGAAACAATATAAATATATGGAATATGATCATATGCCTTCCTTCGTTAATAAAGCCACTCAAAATCAAGTGTTGAATTAATGTTTTGTCTTTTTTTAGGGGTTTCAAGATCCGTATTCTCACAAGGGATAAATTAAGTATTCGTAAACCCCTAGATAAAGACGAAGAGAACGTGAAAAAGTCCCCTAAACGCCCCTCCGACGAGACGAAATCTCTCTCGTCGCTTTCGAGCATATCAAGTAGCCCATCGCCATCGCGTTCGAGATCACGATCACCTATTCGTAATCGTAAAGCCAGTTCAGTAGAAAAAAGTGGGAAATATCGTAGTAGATCGCGTTATTCGCGAGATCGTACGCGTTCTCGCACTCGTTCACGTTCACGTTCCCCAGAACCTCTTAGGGAGCGAGATAAGTGGGACAAATATCGAGAACAAATTAGACGTGCCGAAGAAACTCTTGATCGCGCGTTGAAGTTCCACGAGAAAAACCCAGAAAAGCATCCATCCTATCCCGACGAATGGAAAAAGTTTTGGAATAGGCGATATAAAGAATTACAAGCCGAAGGTAAAGATCCAAGCAAACATGACTTTAAACCGGAGTGGATCGAATTTTGGAATAAACGAATGCGGGAAATTCATAACGAACAGCTGCAACAGCGGAAGGAAGAGATCAGGAAACGATTAGAATTACCGGAAGATAAGCCACCGGAAAAATGGATTCCATCGAGCAGGCGCGACAGATCGCCTAAAAGAAGTCGCCATCGTGTGGAGAGCGATGACGAAGTGGAGTATGTCGGTACGAAAACAATAAAGACGGATTATTATGATCGTCATGATATTAGGGAACGTGATTACGCTTACTCTTCATACATACGTGGAAGAGGAAGCATGTATAGAAGCACTTATTATCCTCGAGGAATCCCACCACGTACCAGACCGATACATTACGCTACACCATATCCGGTAACAGACAAGTCTCCGAGCCCTATACCAGACGAGGTATTGACCGAGGATTTAGAAGTTGTCGGTTTATTGCGATTACTCACGGCACTAGAGGGTCAGTTAGGTTCTCTCGGACCAAAGATAGTATCCCTTCTTTCGAAAGCGTTAGCAGCGGAAAAAGCGAAACCTAATTCTGCCGAAGAATTACTATATGACGAAGAAGTGTGTGTACTATTTGAAACAGTTAAAGAAAAATTAAAAGGCCAATTATTCGCGGGAATGATAGAAAAAATGGCCATAACGCCAACAAAAACCGCGATACAAAACATTGCTCAATTGCTGCATAAGGCGACAGAAAACAAAAAGAAAATGGAGGAGGAGAAAAAGAAAAAACACGAATTAGAAGCTGCCAGATCGACGAGCTATATGCCTAGAACAGCTATCTACCAAAGGCCGGTTGAGATAATTACACCCGCCATTAAGTCCGAACCCGTTAGCGTACCTGGTGTCGGAACTGTAGATAAGGTAGCTATAGCTCAACAGATAGCAGCTGCTTTGGTAGCTCAAGGTAGATCTAACGTGTCGCAAGAAGAGTTAGAAACTCTCATTAACGCAGTTGTAGGAATGGCTGAGGCATCTAAAAATTCTGATAAACCAGTAACTACCGCAGATTTCGTTAAAGGACTATCAAGCGGAAGTAATACTCTACCTGAGGCTACAACGCATGCTGTACCTACTGTTTCAGTAACAACGGTGGATACAGTTGAACGCCAAGCTTCTAGAATGGAGAGTTTATCGGATTCAGACTTGAAATCGCTTTTACAGAACTTTAAAGACCTGACCACTCAGGAACAACACGGACTTATTAATTTTTTAAAGAAGTTAGAAGTAACCGATCCAGTTCGAGTAGAAAAGTTAAGAGCGTTTGTTAATTTGGGCATGACGTCGATAGCGTCAGCGGTACCAAAAATAAAATCTCCAACGCCAGAAAAAATGGAGATTACTTCTAAGTCGAATAGGAGTATTTCTCCATTCTCCGGACGTAAGGCAAATCAAAGTCTCGTAGAGGAGGAAGATAAATGGAAACCTAAGATAGATATGTTCGCGAACGATGACGAGGAAGAACAACAGATCAAAAATGACAATGACGATAAACAAAAGACGAAGTTGGATTTATCAGATGATGATGATGATTACACGTTTGAAGATATATATAAAGCAGCGGATAAAAATGTTAGTGAGAATGAAAAAGCAAAGAAAAAGTCACGAGCGTTTTCGAAATCATTGTCGAATTCGCCGCGATCATGGACGCGCTCTCACTCGCGTTCGAGATCACGTTCTCCCGTAAGATCAAAGGAATTAACGAAAACTAACGACCCAAATGCGATTTTAAACGAGACGAAGCGACTGATAGCTAACATAATGGGTGATCTTCCAAACAAATACGTGCCAAAATCGCATCTACCACTCGGAAACGATAATTCTGAGAAAAATATGGCGAAACCGATAGATTCAATGTCTAATACATCAACAGCTTCAATGCCGAGTTTTTATAATCAAGAATATGTTCAAAATAATCAACAATCTTGCTCCCGTCCACAAGGACCTTCTTTAAGTTATCCAAACATGTCCAGTCAACAATTCCAAAATTATCCTCAACAAGTTTATAGTGGTAATCAGGGTTACATGGACAATAGTTATAATTATCAAGGATACGGTGGTCTAGGGAATCAGGGTCAATACAGTGGATCGTCTATGACATCGAATCAATATCCGACTCAACAAAATTACGATACATCAGCTTACGTTGGACCGCCCACGGCTCATTCTTCCAGTTATTCACAGCAACAACAACAACAACCATATGGAAATTACGTGCAACAACAGCGTTTCTATTAACGTGATATTCGATTTACAGGCTATTGAGAATATACAGAAATTTTACATAATTGTAAAGCTATTTACAATTGTTAGGCGATTTTTACCTTAGATACTATTGCAGTGTCTAATGTGAATGTTTAAATGTTACTAGTTCAAGAATCCTAATCAAGGTTTAGAGATGATCAGGATCCTGTTGAGTTTATAATTTAACAGAATTGATGTAAATACGTTTTAATATAGCGCTCTTTTTCACTACTACGTTAGTATAATAACTTTTTCACTACTACGCCAATCAGAAGTACCCTGATCATTTCTACAGGAGAGAAAAAAGGTTAATAATACGCTTATTTCATTGTCACAGGACTTCCCGATATATTTCACATTTACATTTGTCGTTTCTCTTCGTGCAGAAAAATTTATTTCCCCGTCGTTTTTTATACGTTTATAATCGCGCATCTCTCCCTCGTCGGTAACGAGAAAATTAAATACATAAAAAAAAAGAAAAAAAAGAAAAAACAATGAAATCTTTCTTAAAGTGTATCGCGTACAGGCGTGGAGTGAGTGTTTCTAAAGATGGAGTGTTTTTAAAAAACGATCAATGTCAACGGGATGAAAGTAAGTAAAGAAAAAAAGAACTTGAAACGAAAAAAACGACTACTCTATATTACAATTTTGTTATGCTAATTTTAATTCGATCAATTGTTCATCGTTTTATAATTTAGCAGTTTCAGATACGTGTGATAAAATATCAAAGGAGTCGAAAATAATGATGTTATTTTTACAAGCACTTTTAATGTTTAAAAAAAATATATAAATATATACATAATATCAAGGGTAACTATATGTAATTTTACAGTAAAAAAAAGAAAAATTGTAAAAAGCATTAGATTAAATGAGTAAACTATAATGATTTCATTTGTAAATACTTTTAAGCGTGTAAGTTTTTCATGTATCTGCGAAACTACAAAGATACAAAAAATCCTTAAACTCGATAATGGTACTAGTGAGATTAAAGCACATAAGTTTAATTGTATAAAGAAGGAAAAAAACACATAAACGAGTTATATTTCTTCTTATGTTTCGTATTTCTATTCTAACAAATACTACAAAAAAGGCAAACAAAAATTACGCATTCCAGTCTTCATAAACGAATAGGAATCTGACTTGGACACAGAAATAATCGATATATTAATACCATGTGGCTGCACAGTGCACACTGACTAGAGAGTTACAAAGATTTCGGCTATTTCGTGCCTATCGATGCACACAGACTACCATGTGTCGTATCACAACGAATCGTATAATTATATATATATATATATATATATAATTATATTAATATATATAATTATATACATACATATATATATATATATATATTAATCAAAGCTCACGATGCGGTTCGTACAATATTTACACGTTTCTTTACAGACTTTATCGGAACGTATTAAAAAATTGTCTACTTCGGTACAAGACCTCTCATCTTTGGATAAACCGGCGCTGGGATTTGAGGGATCTTTCCAACGCTTTTAGGTCGTACTTTCGCGGATTGTAAACGTGGTTTCGATCTAAGTTTCGCACTAGACGCATCGACGTCGATGTCTCCTTCGTCTCGCAACGCTTCTTCGAGAACAGCTTGAATCGTAGGTGCGATAGCGGGTCCTTGATAGTCTAACGTCGTTCTAGCTGGCATATCTAGGTCTAGATTCAATATATTTTCACCCGCATAACGACTACCTCCTCCCATGGCTAGAGCAATTCGAGCATATTCGGAGACTGGCCTACGGGCACCAGGAATCGACGTGGGTCTCCTTATCAAGTCTACGCTGGATGGTTCTGTTTCCTTTACTACCCAACCGTCTTCCTCTTCGTCGAGGTGAATTCTCGATAGGATCTTATTCTTCTCTTCGTCGGGAATGAAATTCTCGATTATAAGATACTTTAGTTTTAGTTCCTTCATTAGCTCGTGTTGAGTTTGTTCCAAGTCTCTTCTGTCTCTGTTGAAGTCGTTAGTGACGTCCTCGAGTTCCTGCTTCAGAACTTGCAACTTATTGAAACATTTCCTGAGCTTCCTCGACTTCACATCCACTTCTTGTTGCAAGTTCGAATAAGTTTCTTTCACGCCTAGCATAGTTAGCTCTTCGTCCTCCAGTTTCTGTTGCATTTCGACCTCTCGTTTCTTTCTCTCGGCAATTTCCGCGGCTTTCTGTTCTAGCGTTCTCTGTTGTTCGTTAGTATGATCAATGATATTCTTACCACCGCAAAGCATCTTACTTTCCAAATCCTTTATTCTCATTATCAGTGCCTCGGTCTCTTGCTTCTCGGCTTTCAATTGTTCCGCAATTAATTTCTTATCCGTCTCTATTTTATTATCCTCTCCCCGACTGTCTTCCGCTTCCGACTCTGAGTCTATGGCTTCGTCTCCCTTCTTTCTCTTCGACTTCTTCTTTCGTCTTTGCACAGTGCCCTTTTGCGCCAGCTTCTCCTTCAATCGACCGATCTCTTCCTGATACTGTCTCAATAGCGCGTCCTTCGGATCTTCGTTTATTTTTGGTTTGTTCTTAATGTTCTTCGCCCGATTCGCGTACCGTAACGTTGTCAAAGACTCGTCGTAATTGTAACTAGCGGGCCCAATGTTTGCAACCATAATGGTCTTCGAGTTACCACCTAAAGAGTCCTGCAGCAGCCGCGTTAACTTGGAATCTCTATACGGCACGTGCGTTGTCTTCCCGTCTACCAGGGCCGAAATTACATTTCCTAGTGCTGATAAGCTCAAATTGATTTTACTGGCTTCCTTGAGTCTCTCGCCAGAGGCTCCAGTCTTGCTTTGCCTTTCACTGCCCGCCAGATCTACCAGGTTCAAACGACCCACCCTAATCCCACTGCTATCATCGATCGATCCCATTTCAATAGTGATCAAAAATATCGCGTGCGACCTAGAACTATGTTCGTTCATATTCGTCGCGCCAATGGTTCTATTCTGATTTCCGGTGTTCATCAACTGCTGAATTTCAACGGCGCTCTTGCACACCGACGTGGATAGGTCTTTAACGAATACACCGGTGTCTGGTTTCTCCTTCAACTCGAATCTGAGACTCTGATCCGGCTGCAAAAGATCGCGAATCTCTTCCTGATATATTTCAAGGTAACTAGCTCTCACCAGGTATTGCATGTTCTCTGATCTGCCTATGTGATTAAAAATATGCTCGAACGATCGTGGAATTACACCGCGTCTCTCGTGATCGCTCTTCAGGCCCTCCATGGTGTACGTTTTGCCTGTTCCGGTTTGGCCGTAAGCGAAGATGGTACCGTTGAAACCGTCAAGAACCGAGGATACCAGTGGCCTGACCGTTTCCTCGTAGAGGTCTTGTTGGCTGGAATTCCAGTCATAGACCGCATCGAACGTGAAAACTTTCACATTGTCGGTGGAAGGATCGTCCCGCGGATGACGAATCTCGACCACTCCCCTCGAAGGGAATACGTCGACCACACGCGTATAACCACGGGCTAACTCCTTCTCGTCCATCGGTCTGCAACGCACGACCACCTGGACGCGCTGGGTCACGACGTCCGCCGAGCCGCTCGTCTTCATGCTCTTCTTTTTCCAGGTTTTCAGCTGGTTGTCCGACTTATCCATGTTGACGGCTGATACGACTTCACCTGAGAAAAACGCAACGGTGAGACTCTGGACTCGAGCACGCACGCAACTACTTTGCAAAATCAATACTTAATCCCATTCGACCCATTGCAAAACCGGTGAAATTGTGAAATAACCGTATCGTAAAAAGTGATAGTTGATCTTGTAAAGAAAATGGATAATATCGTGTTTTATGAATTAATAAAGGTTTTATGGAAGTAACGTGACGTCTCGTTTGTTTAATTTTACGATTGTACGTGTACTTCTTAGCAATTGTTGCCGTTAATGGAAAAGTGACGAACAAGGCGCCGGTTGACGTAACTGTTTGTACTTGCGTGATCTTTAGCGTGTAGGAGTAGTGTGTAGGATCCGCTGCATGGTCGTTGATTAATCGAAACACAATTGTTTTATTCCTCCGAAGAAAGCTAAGTATCCGTTTTTTCGTTAACGACAAGGAGCGAGAATACCCGTAAGCATCTCGTAATTCACGCATATTCCGATTTCTTTTTAATTACGAATTAGAATTAAGCAGAGAAATCGTAAAAATTGCGTTGGAATGCGGCCGCGGCTTTGTTAATGTTTAGCGAGAAACTTTCTTGATTTTTCGAAGCATTCTTTGACTAGATGCTCTGTTATTTTTAACGGGAGAAAAAGAAACGAAAGTACGTACACGTAGTACACCTTAACCAAACATCGCGTGACACGTTCTACATAAATGTCGGGACTGTATATTTTTCCAACAATACACACTTACCTTCTGAAGTTTCTCAAGACAACAAGCGCACGCACGTACAAGACACGTTACTATTAAGGTACGACGATTTTTCGTCGTATCCGCATGTTACCCTTATCCGCAAAGTATTGATCCATTATTTGCTTTCTAGGATTTACACTAACGCGCGCTCTTTTTATTTCCACTTGTTCGAACAGTTCTAATTCGTGGGTTGGTCTGAGTTCCTCCTTTAATCAGAGCACGATGCTCGAGCGAATCATTAGAACGATTGACGATGCATTGCGATAAAACGCAGAAACAACCGCATCGTATTTTGACAGGAAAAACGTATTACAATCAAGCGTGCGCACTGAACTTCCCTCACTCGTTTCCACGGACTTACTGAATCGATCTCTCGTTTAATCACTGGATATATTTCTCAAGATAGTCGTGTCGATGTTGGTATACGAAAGTTTGTAGAAAGAAATTTACTTTATCGACGAATCGCATTTTCATTTTTTTAAAACCTTGAAGGAAACAATAATATTGATATAAGTTATTTAATTCACATTAGAAAAGTTAATCGATATAATATTATCTGAAGAATACTATGACGGTAAAATAATAACTATTTTTATATAATTTTGTGTTTTTTTAATTAAAATATGTGAATGCGGTCGTATGTATATGCATACGTATACATATATATATATATATATATATAACTGTTTCATTCGAGAATTATTACGTTATGTATAACAAATATTTCACATTTGGGAAATATTAAGTAAATTTCATAAATCAAAAGGCAATTAAAATATTATTCTTATCTATAACAACGATCTTTTGATCAAGGAAATGACGTTTTAGTTTGTAGTTAGCTTCGTGGCGTGCAAGTCACCTCGAAAGGGTGCTGTGACAGTGTTATTACAAACATTATTACATTTAATTAGTAACTGAAATCAATGTTGAAAAGTTAGAAGAGTTTTATATAGATTTACAGTGAAGTTAGTATAATACATTAAATTGATAGGAGTAAACATTCTTGTTGCATAAAATCATTCCACTAAAAGCTTTTTCAGCACTTTGTATTTTAGCCTGAAAATATCATTTTTGGGAATTACTTTTATATAATTATTTTAATAGCAGATTACTCGAAGTTACCCGTTTCAAACAGAATAAATATAGAATTATATGTATAATTTTTTTTCAGTTTATTGTTTTAATGTCCTAACTCTTTGCTGCTTTCTCTGTTTCAGACAAAATGAAATTGTGGTTAGTTGTAGTTCATATCATCTTGGTCGCAACCAACATATGGGTCACAGCACATTTTCATGAAGAGCTTCCCAAAGACAATGAATTTGCAGAGTTTGAAGATTTTGAAGAAGACAGGCCAGCTCAAACAATCAATGATCACAATATAGAACACCTTAAAGAATCAAATAATAATCAGGATTTCGACGAGGAAGATGTTCTAATTGTGGATGGTGATAGTGAATTTGATCATTTCCAAGATGAAGAAGAATTTGAGGGATTAGATGCAGCTGGAGGAAATGCAGGGCCAAAAAGTGACGAACCTTCTACTTTAACAATCACAAAAATACCGATTCATCTGGGTCCAAGATGGGATAGCTTTTACTTAGAGATACTAATGATTATTGGGCTATTAGTATATTTTATCAATTATGTAGCAGGACGTTTTAAAAATGCCCATATAGCAGAAGTGTGGCTCATGGAGCATAAGCAGCTTTTGATGGATAATTTCTCTCTTGTTGGAGATACAGGAAAATCAAGCAAAGATATGTCTGAAAGTTGTTTGGTAAAAGAAAGTCAGTCTCATTATAGCTTGTATTGTTCAGGGAGAGTTGGATGCGATTCCATGTTAATTGAATTGAAATTAATTAAGAGGCAAGATTTGGTTGCGGTACTAGCACAGCTTGTGAAGCCTCAAAATGATCAGGCCCATATACGTGTAGAATTAGCAAAAGATGAAACAGATAGTTTTGTATTAGCAATAGCTACAAAAAGGACTGCAATGCATTTAGTACGTGACATGGCTGATATTAATGTTTATTGTCCAGAAAAGAGGTCAGGGGAAAAATTTGGTCTTCCATCAGGTTTTTATGTAATGTCTGAAATTGCTGAAGCAGCATCAGCTATTTTAGATACAAGAGTTTTACAAACATTTTCAAAGTTTGCACCATATATAGATTATATACATATTAGTGACCAATTTAGTGGTCCAAAACAACAAGAGTAAGTATCAAATACATTTTGTTTTAAGAATAATGTTTTTCTTGCTTCATGTTGCCATACCTTTAATTTCACTTTAGAGATACAAGTCAGCTAACAATGCCTGAAGTAAAAAGAGTTTTACTTGTTGGAATAAATATAAGTATTAAAGGACGTACCATTAATGCAGAAGGTCAAGAAAAATTAAAACTCCTTTTACAATTAACCTTCTATTTATTAGATAAATTACGTCGTTTTAAATTATCCAAAGAGGTTTGAACACACACACACATATATACATATATATGTATTTTTTAAAATTATATTACTATTCTAATTTATACTGTTGTTTTATTCATTGAAATTTCATTCTATTTTTAGGGTAAAAGCAAAGCGGATAAAAATAGATTAAGAGTAGAGGAAGCATTTTTAAAAACAACTCATGCAGCCAGAGCTGAAGCAGCTGCACACCGAAGAGAAGAACGTCGTAGAGCTGAAAAGGAACGTATATTACAAGAAGAAGATCCTGATAAACAAAGAAAGTGGGAAGAAAAAGAACAACGAAGACTGGCTAAAAGACGAGCACCTAAAATGAAGCAGCTTAAGGTGAAAGCATTATGACGAAATAAAATTAACTAATTATAGAGAATTTGTTAAAACTTTTGAAGAGCTATAAGTTGCTCAATTGAACTGCCTACTTAATTTAACTCATATAACAAAGCTGTATCATTTCAACCATATTTACGTATTTCTTACAACTATCAAAATTTCATTAAATAGCTTTAAATTGTCACAAAGGTATAGTAAGTGCATATTACATACTTAAAATCGACCTCTGTGAGATAAAAATACTTTTATATTTTTTATTTATGATATATACCTCCATTTTGTTTTCTTGTTGAAAATATATCTCATTACTGTTACATATTTATTTTGCGCATAATTATTATAACTTGTCAAATAAGCCATAAACTCAACATAATATGTTATAAAGATCTTTGACTTGATAAAAGTGCAGCAACATATTATGGAGACAATATATATAATTGTTGTTTTGGACTGATATTAATATTACTTATTGCACAATTTTTGTTAAAATCTACCCGTTTATGTTATAAATATTCTTATTAAATATTTATATCATAATAGTAGACCATAATTATAAAAAATTTTTCACGTCTGTATGCTTTCAATCATATTGAAATATGATGCTCGTAAATCATATTAAAATACTTAAAGCATATTCTTTTGATTAATTAAATAATAATATATATGTATATATTAATCAAAGTAGTTAAAATTAAATAGAGTAAAATATAAGTGAAAAATGGAACAAAAATATTAAGAATATAGGATATAAGTATAAAATATTAGTATGAAATTTATATTGATTTATAGAAATTAAATATTGAATAATAATGATATGATGTTACATACTATTTCAGTGTGCATGAACTGAACATTTAAACGTGAAACTTTATTCAATATTTTTTAATCAATTAGCTAAATGTCATAAATATTATTCTTAAAGCACTTTTTTTATCAACACTTTTCGGGCAAATCATTGTTATTTCATAGTATTATATTTACATAGATTAAAAATTATAAGTAAGGAACGTACTGCAGCCATTGATATTATGATGTTATTAAACTTTAAAAGTTATGCGAGGATTTTGAACAAAAATGAAATATTTAGATTTCTAATAAAGTAACGTGAACATGAATTTATTATACTATTTATTATATATACAGATACTTCTTTAGAAGTAAAATAAATTTTTCATTGAAAATGAATGATACAAGAATATCTAAAATAATTTTTCATAAACAGATTGCATTGAAATCGTAAAATTCACATTCAATTTGTATGTACATATGTGCATTCGAGTACAAGATATTTCACATGGAATATTGTACATTGAAATACAATTTTTTATTAGTATCGATGACTGTCTTACAAAATAAAAAATTGTGATCAGATATAAAATCAGCTATAACGATATTTAGACCACCATGGCCAGGTCGTTTTTTATTTATCCACGGAAGAATTGCTTTTTGACACGATGGTACTAAATCTCTCTGCAATGTACCGCATAGATGTTTCAATACATAAGGAATATCAGGTGTTAAGAGGCATTGTGATACAAAACCGATTTGTAATGGTCGCGTCTTCAATTCGATATCTAAAAAGTTTATAAGCTCGTTAACGTTAACAGTGTTAGGCCATGGAGTACGCCACAGTCCACTTGGCCATAAACTTTTATAATTTTGTGCATATTCGTTTCGGTAAATGACGATGACTTGGTACTTTTCCAGGTTAAGCCAATGTAATGTGATGTGATTAAACGTAGATGCCATGGGGCATAATTTTGTTTGAAATATTCGGAAAATCGTCTCAACGAGATGGTGATGATCCATTTCTGAGAATGAATAAAAATGTTGAAAATCTAGGATTACGATCTCGTTATTGTGATAAGACAACCATTCTGCTATTTCATGGAGTGGCTGATATATTTTCGATCCGTACAAGCCATGAACAAAATAGATATTCCCATCCATTGGCTTCGTCGCCACGCGTAAGTCTAGATATCGAATTCCACCATTGAGCTGATCCTTGATGCTTTCATGTTGTGTAATGGACCAATTAAAAATAACAGGTTTTGAAACGAACGAACAATAGCGACCAAGAGCTCTGATGTATCTTGGCTCGTCGGGTCCCACGTCACTGTGCCGATTTATGGTATAAGTCATCGTATCATGAGAACCTATTAGAAGTTATCAATTTATATTACATCTACTAATTTTATAATTTTGAGGTCAATATAATTGTATGAAGCGGGATCATTAGTTTTTAAATATATCGAAACATAACTGACAATGTGATTCAAACATTTTCATTTGATGTAAAATTTTGTGTACGTCGAAAGAAATTCTAAATTTGATATTAATTAATTCTTCTATATCTAATAAAATTAAATGATCTCTTTAAAACTTCGAAATATAAATATTAGTTTTCTAGCTTCTAATATAGATTTTCATAAAACGAAAAAATATTTTGAAACTTACCAGGTATCGCCAAACGTATTATGGGGAGGCTTTTCAAAGCTTCTGGTAACCGAGTCATCCAGTATTCTAGTTCCTCGTCTACGGTGGAGTTCTTCCGTTTTGATCTGTGTGAAAAATTATTGACACCTTTAATTTCATATTCCATTTTATTATATATTTAGTGTCAATGTTGCAGAAAATTTCCTGATGAATTATTATAACGAAAGGACGAAATGATGTAGGTGACGTACACCTACTCGTCAAATGACTCGTCAGTAGATGTTCTCCATGCTTTATATCGCTTTTTCAAATTAACGTTCCCACGGTGATGGTGCATTAATCACCTCGCACCTTCTTCCGACACACAACTGGACGGTACAGATTCATAGAACCTAACCTCATGGTCATTCGGTTATTCAGCGTCCCTCTTTTCTACAACCGAGAAGTTAACTGCGGGAATGAGTTCATTAGAAAAAAGATACTGTTAACGACACGCTGTCATGATATTTATTTATATAAAAAGATCTTTGAATGTTCTTTTTTTGTGAATTATTGTAGTATTCTCAATATGTATGATTTAAAAAGAAGTGTTTGACACAAATA
This sequence comes from Bombus affinis, assembly GCF_024516045.1. Lineage (NCBI taxonomy): Eukaryota > Metazoa > Arthropoda > Insecta > Hymenoptera > Apidae > Bombus > Bombus affinis. The sequence goes on along the minus strand of NC_066355.1, from coordinate 11,034,124 downwards.
GTACGATTATATTAAATAATTCTAAAGATAAAATTTAGTGAATTAATTCAAAAATCTAAATAGTGCATGTGAAATTTTATTTTTCATTGAAATTTAACGAGAACAGTATTTTATTTTATGGAGCTGCAAACATACATCACATAACATCACGGACGAGGTACTGGACAATGGTATACAATATTAATGTAATTTTGTGCTATATTGAGTCGATAAAGTCGCATATGACATACAAATGGTAAGACAGTCAGGTTATACATATTATATTCAATATTCATTGAGAAATTTCATTCGACAAATGAAATTAGAGAACGGATACCTTATTTTCTCTGACATCTATGTTTCAAACTCAGTATTAACTTTATGCAATGTAATATGATATGTGCATCAGGCTTTTCTAAGGATGTGTCGATTCAAATCCGGCGGATCGATTTTCTATGTTTCCCGCTCGCCAAGTTAAATATCTCCACCAATGGAAAATGTCAACCAATAGAAATTTCCACCAATAGGATATCCGCTAGATGATGCCATTCTACGAAAAGTTAGTCAAATGTTGAAAGTTGTAGCGGTCAAATGTATCACTTTTGCTTCCTATACGGTATAACAGGTAATATGCATAACTTAATCTATTAATTAAACAATATTCCATTGCTATTTTATTACCGCTTTTACATTATTATTAGTTTCGTTAATCGATACGTGTTTGTTTAAGAATTTATTGAATATTCGAGTATCTCGAATAGATCATTATTTGAATTCTTTCGCTCATTTGATAATTAGATGTGCCGGTACCTCACATTAAGAACTTTTAAGATAGAATTTTAATTCGGTTATTGTTTCATTTTAATATATATAATTGATATGGAAATACTGATACAATATTTCGTATTTTGATAAAGGTCAATCACAGTTTCTACTTCTTCGTATCTTCTGGAGAGGATATACCGATGCTTCAAAAGCCAGAAATGTAAATATTATTACACGTTATATTCCCACTAATTTTATTTTAAAAATAAATTATAGTATTTTACGTTTTGCAAACGTACGATAAAAGGACTACTTACTTGTAAATTGATATTTCAGATAATAGATCTTGAATGTACATGCGCAAAAGGAGGGTGGAGGAATCTCCACGTACAACTTTCACCTAGCCAATTAGTATTATTTGATATACAAATACTAATTACATCACTGCGAGATACAATTATGAATTTTATAGCTTGATTGGCTGCAATCGTTATTACGTTTTTGTGTAAATAGAAAATTTACTCGGTACTTAATTAACGTCTGTTTAAATTTTTATTAATTACATATAATTATTATAAAAATATAGTATCATTTACAAATAATTAAGTTGAGCTTTTTTAAGTTCGGTGTACTGTCCAGTTTAATAATTTGCAATAAATAACGGAACTATGATACATGGAAGATATTAATTTTTGTATTAGTAATTAATAGTTTGATACCGCCTCATACAGAGTCCCTCCGATTTAACAATGGGATATATACATGTATTTATTTATTTAGATATGTATTATTTCACGATTTTGAACTTGGACTTGAACTTTTGTTTGTTACATTAGTTTTACTTCCTTAAATTATTATACATATAATATTTTAATAGTAATCTTTGATAATTTATAATTAAATTTATGTATATAATAATTTAAGAAAGTAAATTAATCAAAAGTTCAAGTCCAAGTTCAAAATCATGAAATTACGTATCGAAAATATTATAAGATTTGGTACTAACTTTCTACTTTAATTAACTTTAGATATATTCCTCCTTTTGGCGCTAATAAGAAAGCAGCTGGATCAATTACATACGGAATCATAGTTTTCTCGCAAACTTCAACTTTATGATTGCGAAGTATTGTTATCAAACCAACTTTGGATTGATAAACTGCAAATCGAGCGCCTGAAATATATTAAGTATGTCGTTGAATATATCGCAGTACTTCTTAAAATTAATGTAGTATCTTTGCAGCATTAAGAAAAAGATAACTATAAGATAAAATAGTTAAACACGTACCAATACAATTTCTTGGCCCGTCACCAAAAGGCAAATAGTGCATGGAATCTCGTGATGCTACGGCGTCATCGTTAAATCTTTCAGGAATAAAAGCATCAGGATTTGGATAAATATCAGGGTTATGATGAATCGCATACAATGGTATCCATACGAATGTCTTTTCCGGTATGGAAACTTTAGTGTTGTTAAAAGTATAACTGCTCACTGACTTTCTTAGTATAAGTGGTCCAGCAGGATACTTTCTTAACGTTTCTGCAATACATTTAAGCAATAAAAATTAGTTTATAGTTATTAAACAAATGTGAGTCAAAGTTACGGTAAAAAACGGATAACACAAGTTACGCACCTCGAAATACTAGATCCAGGTATGTCAAATCTTTTATTTGGTCATATTTCAATTCACCGTTGTTTTCCTCAAAGTGTTCTCTAATTTCTTGCCGTAATTTGTCTTGTATCTCGGGGTTTAAAGCTAATTCATAAAGGACATTGCTTATAGCTGACGAAGAAGTCTCAAATCCAGCAATGAAGAAAACGAACGCTTGAGCCGTTAATAGAGTGTCCGTAAGCTCTGTACAAGACGATTAAAGGATAACGTGAACTGCTTATCAGAGATAGCTATCGTGGGAATTGCTTAAAAATTGCTAATAAGAAAAATTTAAGGTACTTACTAATATTTTCCAATTTATCTGGATGTCTCTTAAGTTCCATAAGCATATTCACAAAATCAGGCCTCACGATGTTGTTGTCATCCCTGTACTTCATCGTATCAACGATTATCTTCGTGAAGAACGTAGTAATTTCTAGTGGTGCCATTATGGAACCGAGTAAATTGTAAAGGTAAGGAAATATTTGTCTAAATCGAAATCTCAAAATTTGCCCAAAGGAAGTGGCAAACACTTGTTTGCCCATTCGACGAAATTCACTATCTTCGTCGGATAACGCGTTCATTTCTATACCAAAGGCACAGCTACCTATTACATCCGTCGTATATTTGGCTGTTAATTCGCGACATTCTATGGGCTCGCCTTTCGCTACCAGGCTATCGAGGTACTGTTCCAAGTGTTTCGAACATTCTAATATCAGAGGAAACATCTCTTTAAGCTTGCCAGATGTAAATACTGGCGACAGTCTGGTTCTTAATGGACGCCATCTCTGTGACTCCAAATTGAAGAGATGTGGAGATAGTGGTTCCGCCTATGATCATTTTTGAAACTGGTTCGATATTCGACAAAAGATCGCGGTGTGTTGTTAAATAGTTTAAAGAAGCAGTGTGCCATAGCACGGTTAAGATTCACGGCTTACCAGTTAGCTTATTTACCTTTTCGTGAACAGGAATCCCTCGATCAGCAAATACAGAGAAATCTCTTATTAGGACATCTTTTATGAGCTCCGGATCTTGAAGAATTAGTATAGGCGTTTTTCTTGTAAATATTCCGATCATTGGCTCATCTTTGTACTCCTCCCAGAGTTTCTTCAAATACGTGCACATCGATGTCCTTAGCAACATTACATCTTTGATGTTACCGAACATTGGTACAGGCTTTGGTCCAGGTACTCCTCGGACTTTCCAAAAATCGAAAGTCGAGGTAAGGTAGTAATAAAACGCGAGAAGTAGTGCGATAATTCCGCAAATAATTTCAAAGTAGGTTGCCATTGCGCTACTCGTTGCTTCTAATCTGATGGGCAAACGATGATTCATAAAAGTAAATTTTCTGCAAGATATTGTTACTACTTATATTTTCATAGTAAATTCAAAATCGTAAAAATTATATGTTAGCAATGTATTTGCCAGTATTTTGGGGTGAAAATCAATTCTCAATTAAAGTTAGATACAATTGAATGAAAAGAGTAAGATTGAATTATTTTTAGTTTCGACGTGTAACGTAATGAGTTTAAGTATTAAATAATTATCGTTTTTAATCTGTTTGGATGTAGAACAAGTATGTGTCTGTCGTGACATGTATTGATAGAATCAAAACTTATTTGAAACGAGGAAAATAATATCAGGAATTTTTTAATTGATGTTCCTTCTTTAAAGTTGTCGTTTGTTTCTCGTTAGTTAAGTTAGTTAACAAAATTTATATGTGATATATTTATTATAATGTAAAAATTAAGTACACAATTTTAACAAACCATTAAATCATCTTTTTTTTCTAAATATCTTTAGCACATGATACTGGAGTTTTGTCGATTTGTCAAATAAAAAGGAAAATAAAAAAACTCGTGCAAAATTAAAAAACAACGATAGACATATATATATATATATCATTATTATATCATGCGTGCGAATGCGTTTGTAGACAAACTCGTACTACTCGATCATTAGCAACTTGAAACTGTGCTTCAAGGTCGACAAGAAACACAGCAGGGGCATGGAAGAGTTAATAATAGTGATTCATTGCATATATTATAATATCACTTTGCATATATTGTATAACAAAATGGTTGTATGTAACGCGCGATAAACAAAATACTTACGACGCTTGACACGACGTAGAAATTCACTGTTTCACACTATTTCAGATGCTCTATCGCAGCGGAATCTTCTCAGTGGAATGGAGTGTGCATGATTCGATGAAACAACGTAATGCGCAATCAAAATGAGTTGCATAAACGTAACGTTAATGACTAATAAACAGTCACACAGGTCACATGTAGCTAGCAGATCGGCATTTTATTTGAATAGTATTTAATGCGGGAAAAATAAGATTAATGAAACGTAATATGTATCTGTTTTGTCTGCGGCTATACTCGCTTGCACGGTTCTACCGACTAACTGTCTAGGAAGAATGTTATCGCTAGAGTACTGCATTTAACTGAGGGATCTGATCGATGTAGAGTGATGCGCAGCTCTGTAGGTGTCGCCGTCAGTATTGGATACCTACTGATTAAACAAAATACTATTGCACGGGAATTAAAAATGACTAGAATACATAGTAACAAACAATTACAAATCAAAGAATGATAATTCAGATATTTATTTTGAATAATAGCCAAACCGCGATCTACAGTAGCGTTACAAAATCCGTTAGTAGATCAGACTCCAGGATGTCGACATTTTTCCTACTAAACCCAGATTCCATAGCGTTTATCTAAGTGCATATCATGCAAAAAGAAAATGTCATTCTCTCGGAGGAAAAAACATTTCCATAGTTGGAAATGCTCAGTCTTTCTATTCCCATTAATTTCTCTAGTACTATAATGTGATTCTGGTAATATGTACGGATATGTATGGATTCGTCAGATTCGCCAGATTTTTGGAGAAAACATTTTTCTAATATTTCATTACATTGTTGAAACAGATCCGTTATAGATAATAAGTTTGTAGAAGCACATTTACTACAAATTATAGTAATTATTTGAATTTATTAAAAAATATTTCGTATTTACAAATATGATAGCAATAATTAGAATAATAATAAACAGTGTTTTTATCAATTTCTTCGCAGAAGAATAGCCTAGTACGTTTTTATAATTTTTTTTTATTATAGAATAGTCAAGAAGTGCAAAATACAAAATCTTGAAGCGACAAATAAAAAATATGTTACGTTATGTTTGAAGTTAAAATCTATGAATAGCTACCGTTCAAGTAATAAATTCAACTTTCTACTTTGCTTATTTTCAAGTGAATTCCACCCTTAGGAGACAATGTAAGGGAATTCGGGTTATGTACATAAGTAGTTATTGTCTTTTCACAAACATCAACTTTGAACTTGTGTAATATTTTTATCAGACCCATTTTAGTTTGATAAATCGCAAAACGTGCTCCTGAAACAATAATTAAATTCGTTACGTGGACACAAAACAAATTAAGAACAATCATTTAATTCAATATCTGTTCTTGCTTTACCAATGCAATTTCTTGGTCCATCGCCAAACGGTAGATAGCACATCGGATGTCTGGCAGCTACCGCGTCTTCGTTAAATCTTTCCGGATCGAATTTCTCAGGATCCGGATAGATATTGGAATCCCTTTGAATCGCATACACGGGAATAAATACTTCGGTACCCTTAGGAATCGTTACCTTTGTACCACTAAAGGTGTAATTCGCGTTGCATTGTCGCCTTAGAAGCGTTCCTGCCGAATACTTTCTAAGCGTTTCTGTTTAACAAAAGCAGATACGCGTAATTTTAATACGTGGATAAATATTTTTATTTCTACAATTTTTATGGCGTAATTTTAATATTTAGTAATTGATTTCACGCGTTAATTTGGGGTTAAATGCATGAACATTCGCAGTTAAATTATCGATAAAACGTCCAACAACAACGTACCCTTGAATATTTTGTCCAAGTATTTCATTTCTTTGACTTGTTCGTATTTCAGGTTTCCATTACTTTTTACATGGAATTCTATTATTTCTCTCCGAAGTTTATCTTGTATATCAGGGTTGAGGGCCATTTCGTAAAGTGCGTGCGATATGGTCGTCGAAGACGTTTCGAATCCAGCCGCGAAGAAGACAAAAGCTTGCGCAGCGAGAATTGTGTCCGTTAACTCTATAAAATTTCATAAAATTATGATAGAACATGAGATATATATTATAATGAATTAATTATATTGTACTACTTTAATTAATAATTCATCAGTATTCTGCGCTACAATGTTATCTATATTAAACGTAGCAGTTTGCGTAATTAAGCAATTGTCCAATCTCAATTTGTCATTAATTCTCGTATAACAATGGCTGAGTAATTAAAAACCTATTTAAAGATACAATTAATTGGCTTACCAATATCCGCCAATTTTTCCGGGTGCTTCTTCAGTTCCATCAGCATGTTTATAAAATCCGGCCTAACGATGTTATTTTCTTCTCTATATTTCATCGTATCCGCGACCAGTTTTGTAATAAATATACTTACTTCCGATTGTGGTATCAAGAACCAAAGAAAGTTATACAACCGTGGAAAAGTATCTCGAAAGGTTATCCTGAGGATCATTTTCAAATTTTGGTCAAAGATCTTTCTTCCTATTCTTCGAAATTCACTCTCTTCGTCTGACAGCGCATTCATGTTGATACCAAAAACACAGCTTCCAATAACGTCAGTAGAGAATCTCGCTGTTATTTCGCGGCAATCCACGAAGCCTCCTTTTTCCACAATCTTCTCCAAGCATTGTTCCAAATTTTCGGCACACTCTAATATCAGGGGAAACATTTCCCTTAGTTTACCGGAAGTAAATACTGGTGAGAGTTTCGTTCGCAAAGGCCTCCATCTTCTCGCTTCTACGTTAAAGAGATTTGTAGCCAATGGATCAGTCTGCGATTAAAATTAAGTTGAAACGATTAATCTCGTAGAGTCTTGATAAAAGAGTATCGGAATTTTTGCAATTAAATTATACTATGTTGAAAAATATATTAATACATATATCTTTGAACGATAGTGTACATTGTACATACCCGTTCAGAAACATTCAGTCCCCGATTGTTGAACGTAGAGAAGTCTTTGATTAAAACGTCCTTGATGAGATCTAAATCGCACAGAATAAGCGAAGGCGATCCTCTCACGAATATTCCAATCATTGGTTCGTTTTTGTATTTCTCGTACAGGCGTGCTATATAGTCACCTATACTGATCTTTCTCAGCATAACATCTTTGATATTTCCGAAACCTGGTATAGGTCGAGGCCCGACAACGCCACGATCTTTCCAAAAATCAAACGTAGATGTTAAGTAATAATACACAGCAAGAAAAACTGCGACGATCACACTTAGTATTTGAAAATAGTCAGCCATGTCGATGTACCGTCAATTTCTATTCCGACGAAGGTTCGTCGTAGACTGACGTCGTTAAGCGAACTGCTGTGTAATTCTCTGCCGAGAACACATCACTCCTGGAATTTATAATGCTGGCGCACGAATATTCGTATCAAATGTGTATAGACTAGATTTTTAGCTCTTAATGCTTACAGTCCACATATCTGCCACAGAAAGAACATGAACTTGCGTTTTCTTGCTGCTGAGTATGTTAAGTAAATAGAGTTAATCGGGCTGAATCATCTCACGCAACATATTTCGATATAACTTGTATCTACACAAAGTTCTGCGAACATGACGATGGTTTTATTTATTCATTGCTCAAGGATATGGAAAGTTAATTTTATAAGTAATCACGTATCTCTTCGCTCGTTATCTCGTTAATTAACATAGAAGCTATTTTTCTACGAGTTTTAACAAATGTTTATCTCCCGCGTGTTTATAGTGAGAAGATTTTTTATCGATTCTCCGATTCTCCGAAAGAAACAAACAAATTTTAATGACTTGCGTTTACGATGTCAATGCCCTGTTGTGTGAGTTTCCTTCTAAATATACAGGGTGTTGTACAAATCGATGTAATACAATCAACGATGTATCAAATCAATGTAATCGATGTAAGCCATAAAGAAAATTCTTTCCATGAAAAGTATGGAAATTTTTCACGCTTACAAATGATATTCGATGCGTTTCCTCTCCACTTCAAAACAAGGCTGTGTAACGAGTTTTTTCAAGTATTCCTTCTGTATCTTGCTTTTCATCGTATACAATCTTGTATTTATTGTCATGTTATCTTCTATTCATTATACATTTTCATATATAATAATTGAAGTAAAACCGCTGAAATGCATTGAAACATGTTGTGATACATAGAACAGTATCAGTTACGCTAATGCAGAAATGCATTATGGTCATAAAATAGTATCTGTATGACTTCGCTCATTAATTGCACATGATGATTATATAATGATATGTAATCGGTACTGATGTTACTTCAACGTGCGTAGGTAGCTCAATCCTACAAACGAAGTCCCACAAAGGATGCAAGGCAAATGTAAATATTATTTCACGTTAACCGAAGAATCTGGTGGATTTGATATCACATCGAAAATATTGATTGTATGAATGAAGAATACAGAATACTACAAACTACGAAGTCTTGGATGCTTTTTTTATGATTATTTCTCACTATAGATTTTACTCTCTTTCTATCTCTCTCTTCCGAATTAGATTCCTACAAGGCCACGTCCTTTAATCAAATGTTTCATATTTGACATTTCGCGAAATCTTCGTCAGACCGATTTTTTTTTTTTTTAATACATTGCACATTATCTCCTTGAAAACAAAAATTAAAGCTGTTACAAGTAACGATAACAAATATTCGTGGAATTGTATCGTTTACGTGTAAAATACAAATACACACGTTTAATAGTCTGTTTTTCATAATTACATAGGTACCGTCAATAAAATTGAAATTCTCTTCGTATTTGTCATCGGTTTGTTTTGTAATTAAAAGCAGTATTTATAATGCATTCAGGATGTCATTTCTTTTAAAATCTGTAGTATGTATATAAACCAGGAAACAATGTTATATAAACGCCTAGATTTAAATACTTATTAACAAAATTTGAGAGAAACGCTGAACATTAGTGGAACGATATCGAGGCTCTGCAATTGAATTCATGCCACTAATCTTATCTATAGAAAATTTTAGAAGGGAAAGTGTGTGTATCGAATTAACGCATCTTACGAATTGATAAGAAGAAGTGAGTCATTCAATAAAGGAAATTGATGATTCGTTGTGGTAGGACATTGGACTGAATTTCACAGAACAAGAAATTCATTTTTACTACAATTATTAACAATTTTGTTATCGGCGTTATTTACTTCGATCTAATCTTCGCTTAAATAATATGTAATACGTAGATATAATTCTCTTAAATAATGATAATAAGGATAGCAGCTACGAGTCAGTTTTCCACCTTCTCGTATTTTATATTTTTCATTCTCAACTTTTTAATAAATTGCCACGGATGCACAATTATCGGCATGTTTAAGATGTTGATTTCTTCAACACGCTCAAAGATCATCGAAATAGCTGAGATGGATGAGGTATCGATATTTATCAAATAATTTTCAACATCAATTATTGACTTACATTGTTCAAATTTTTAGGAATTCCTTAAAATAAGCAAAAACATTTATTTTGTTTATTAAAGGCACTTGCAAATCTTTCAGATTACAATTTTCATTTACATTAATAACGGTATAAGTTATTTAATCCTAATCCTATTTTATAGTTAAGTGTGAAACAATGGAAAAGATATGGATATATAAATAGATGTTTAAATTTACAATAAAGAAACTTATACGTTACTCGAATAAACAGATTACTAGAACGATGATTCTAATCTAAATAACAAGAGTACCCATATCTATTTCTTTTGACTAGAAACGATTATTTGCATGTCCGTAACACGAACTAGGTTTTTGCGAAATTTACATAAATATATGATGCTTGAGCAAATTAAAAAATTATCCAACAGAATTTTTCAACACTCGCTTCGTATTTTCGTTATTTTCAAGTATATTCCTCCTTTTGGCGCTGACACAAACGCGCCTGGATCAAATTCGTAGGGAATTACCGTCTTATCGCAGACTTCTACCTTGTAGTTGCGAAGAATCGTAATTAGTCCAACCTTGGTTTCATAATTTGCGAAACGTGCACCTAGAAATAATACAGTACGAAAAATTGATTAATAATTGTGAACATTTGTAATTCATTGACGAGTGAATTTAACAAGTTACAGATGGAAGTAGAAAGGAACGATAGATTATTAATATTAAATATTATTCAGTTTCCTTTCCTAATCAATTCTAAACTTTCTAAATCATGCAAAAACAAAAATGGTTATGCAATTTACATACCGATGCAATTCCTTGGACCATCGCCAAATGGTAAATAATGCATGGGGTGTCGGGCAGCCACGGCGTCTTCGTTGAACCTTTCGGGATCAAATAAATCAGGATTCGGATAAATATCTGGGTCACGATGAATCGCAAACACTGGTATCCATATCAGTGTTCCCTGTGGTATCGTAACTTTCGTATTGTTGAAGGTGTAGGTCGATTTCGTTCTCCGCGGTATGAATGCTCCTGGCGGATACATTCTCAACGTTTCTGTAAAAAAAGAATAAATCATTAGAATTCGTACGTTTGTTAAAAAATGTAAATCTACGAAAGTATGTTAGCTCGAAGGTCGATCGAATTAAAAATATAATTTAAGTCGAGAGAATTACAGATTAGATTAGAAATGTATGATATTAATAGCAACGATATAATTAATAAAATGAAAAGTAATATCTAATTAGTAGACGATAACGCGTCATATTTGTATGCGTGTGTGTTGTGTACCCAAATTATGGCGATCTAATAATATCAATGATGCTTGTATAAATATAAAATTTAATTAGACATCGTAGATATATCGTATTAATTGGAAATAGATTCGATTAGATAAAGTCAGAATTAAAGAAGAATTAAAAATACCTTTGAATACTTTCTCTAAATATTGCATTCCTTTGATATCTTGGAATTTCAACTCTTCATCATTCTCGCAACAATGCTCTTTGATTTCCTCGCGAAGCTTGTCTTGTATGTCTTGATGCAAAGCTAATTCGTAAAGAGCGTTGCTCATAGTCATAGAGGAAGTTTCAAAACCCGCTGCGAAGAATATGAACGCTTGCGCTGTGAGTAGCGAATCTGTCAGTTCTGGAAAGAATTGCCATCACACGATCAATTTACATCGATTAGCAAATTTTCATCCGTTTTAAATCTATTTGGCAAATGAATCGCTGTTATAGAATTAAATGTCTGTGAGACGTACCGATGTTTTCAAACTTCTCCGGATGTTTCTGCACCTCCATCAGCATGTTGATGAAGTCTGGCCTAACGATGTTGTTCTCCTTCCTGTACTTTATAGTGTCAGTCACAATTTTTATAAAGAATGGTGCTAACTTTCGATCGGGTATTATATAACCGAGCAAATGGTACAACTTTGGCATGAACAATTTCATCTTCTGTCGAATGACGTTTTCCACATTCACAGCGAATACTTCCCTGCCCATTTTACGGAATTCGCTGTCTTCGTCTGCCATTGCGCTCATCTCGATACCAAAGACGCATGTACCGATTACGTCAGTTGTGAATTTTGCCGTTACCTCGCAGCATTCGATGGGCTCTCCTTTCTCCACACGCTTGTCCAAATATTTCTCCAGGTGCTGCGAGCACTCGATTATAAGGTAAAACATTTCTCGCAACTTGCCGGATGTGAATATCGGCGAGAACATAGTTCTCAATGGTCGCCATCTTTCTGATTCCAAGTTGAAGATACTTTGAGATAGCGGTTCCGTCTATGGATTAATTAATTTGACAAATTAAGTTATACAATATATCGAGCTAAAATCGGACTTGTTTATTGCACGAAGGATTACATTGATTTATTTCTGAAAATCGAACTTATAATTTCGCTTACCCTTTCATAAACATGGAATCCTCGGTCCGCAAATTTGGGGAAATCTCTGATTAAAATGTCCTTGATGAATTCTGGATCTTGCACAATAAGCAGAGGCGATCTTCTCATGTACAAACCAACCATTGGTTCGTTTTTATAGGTATCGTAAATTTCCATGAGATAGTGAGGTATTGATTTTCTCGCGAACATAAGTTCATTGGTGTTACCAAGGAATGGTAGAGGTTGTGGCCCAATTACTCCGCGATTTTTCCAGAAATTAAAAGTCAATGTGGCATAGTAGTAGAGAGCAAGAAGCAATGCGGCCATGCCGCATAGAATTTCGAAATAGTTCGTCATTTTGCTCGATGATCTGAAATTACGTTGTTACGTTGAAGATTTCTAACGATTATTATATTATTTTATATAGAATATGTATGATACGTATTTGTATTTACTTTTGTAGAATAGATAACTGTTATTAGACTTAATATAATAAGTAACATTTACTTGTGTAAAAAATTATTTTTTCTTTTTCCTAGTCAAGTAGATAAATAGCTCTTTAAGATAAGTGCGAGGTGAAGAATATTTATGTTTGAGAAAATGAGATCAGACAGATAGTAGAATAAGTTAAACATCAATCGGGGCGAAAAATGTTTGAATAATCGAGGTACTACCCATATCGTATCGAGCAAATTAAATCATTTTAACTCTCTAGTTTATAGAGAATAAAAGAAAATGTTTTAAGCAAATGATGCTAAATTTGACGACAACAATTTACAAATAACAAAAAGTTACTATGAGTCATGAATTAGATAAAACAGTGAGAACGTACATAGCAATTAAAATGCAGTAAAATTATTCTAAAAATAGGCAGGTAGATATCACATTATTCTGAAAATATCTTATGTAGGTACAGCCGTCTAGAAAGAAAACTTGACAAGTTAGGGTGATAAGTACTTTTATAGTTAGAGTACTTTTAGTTTTTAGGAGATAATTTTTGTGTGATAATAATAGTAATCGTTTGAAGTACTGCTCGTAGGATTTAGATTGCGATAAAGACTTATGATTAAACTTGACGAATATCGATTTTATGAATAATTGTTCGTTAAATATATATTTATTAGCAAATTTTTTGGCAAACAAAATCGAAGAAGCAAGTCGATGAATGAATTCCTAGTTGATTTAAAATGTTGATTAATTTAATATCAATTTAAGTTTTATATTATATTCCTGCACTCTTACATTTTATATTGTTAGAGTTTCTTATTTTATGTTTTTATTTGAATTTGTATGTTATTGAGGTTTAAAAGGAATATAATGGAGTTTGAGTGAGTAGGTTTTAAGCCTAAATGTTAAATATTACAGATGTTAGGCCTGATGATTCGAAAAGTATACCATAAATGTAAACCAAAGAGAAATGTAACTGGAAGTTTAACAAATCACTTGAGAATGGGGGAAATTATATGTTATATGTTAGTTTACAACTAAGCAGAAATATATATCAACTTACGATAAATACACAGTCTTGCTATTTGTGTTATTCGGTAGTAAAAGAGAAAGTTACGAAGGTGCTTCTTGAACACGTTTTTACATGCAACTGGTTCCTGCAGTAGAAAGTCTCTTAGTCTTATACCTACACCGTCCTTGCAGTTATCGTTCATGATGACTTGCAGCTGTCCGTAGTAATTTGTTTCCCTTCCGGTAGTTTTTGAAAATGATCACGGTCAATGGCACGCTAATGTGCTAAATCTCTCATCGCTGCTTATATCCTCATTGCTGTGATATGCATTAAAGAAAACATTCGTTAATTGTGTTCATATGTGATTACGTTGCAATTATAACGATTTGATACATCACCAACTAAATTATTAAATTTATACCTATGAATGAATGAATCATACCTAAAAATATTAGATAAATTGCACTAATTAAGAAAAATTCTACTTTTTCGGGTAGAATATTTATGAATAATATTTCGGAGATTATTTTATCTGTATAAGGCAGAGAGCGGGAGAGAGAGAGAAAGAGGGAAATTTTTGGTTTATGAGATACCTTCGAAAATACCCTTTTTTTTTTTAATCGGTCAGATTCGAAACTATTTATTGATTCTAATTATAATGATATGGTAGATTATAGTCAGTTATACTTTATACTGTTGAAAGGCACGTAAGTATCGTGCAGAGATGGAAAAAGGTCCTGTGGAAGGAATAAGGGCTCGATTGGTTGTTTTTAACAGATTCGACACAATCGTAGAGTTAAGCACATGTATCGCTATATACAAACAAAACATCATTGTATAACTATGAGTGATAAAGAGCATTATCTTCCTTGTCCCTGTGCCATATCGCGATGCATGCAAAACGTGATAGGTTTAAGGATTACTATACTACGGATATATGTATCGCTTATTTATTGTTAAAATATAAATGTATAAAAGTATAAAATGTAACTAAATAAAGTATAAATATAAAATATAAAGTATAAATTAATATATAATGTATTATAAACTGCTTTGTTAGAGAACACACTGGATACCGATTTTAATTGAACGATTACAATCGATGTATTTTAAAAAGTCATCGTAATTTTGTATTACGTTTATATTTTTGTTATCTTCAAACAAATCCCTCCTTTTGGAGCTAGGAGAAATGCACTTGGGTCAAATTGATAAGGGATCATGGTTTTCTCGCAAACGTCCACTTTATACTTGCGAAGAATCGTGATTATACCCACTTTGGTTTGATAAACAGCAAAACGTGCACCTAAAAGAAAAGTTTTATGCGCTTGTTTGAAATTTGGATGAAGAGGAAATTCTTTTCTCTTAATAATTCTGGTAGTCATCAAGTAAATATCATCGATCTAACGTACCGATACAATTTCTTGGTCCACTGCCGAATGGTAAATAATGCATCGGATGTCGAGCATCAATGGCATCTCGAGTGAAATTTTCCGGATTAAAAACATCAGGATTCGGATAAATTTCGGGATCACGATGAATCGCGTATACGGGAATCCACATCATCACACCCTTCGGTATACTGATTTGCGAATCTCGGAAGATATATTCTGAATTTGATTTTCTTGGTATCAGAGTTCCTGGTGGATACATCCTTAATGTTTCTATAGGAATAAATTGAAAAAAAAGACACTTTATTCATTTTTCATTTTTCTTCTCAAAGCAAAGTTGTACGCATACCCTTAAATACTTTGTCCAAGTATCCCATATCTTTGATATGCTCGTAATTTAACTCTCCGTTGTGTTTCTTATAGTGTTCGTTGATTTCGTCGCGTAACTTCTCTTGAATTTTCGGATTCAGGGCGAGTTCGTAAAGTGCATTGCTCATTGTCGTCGAGCCAGTTTCAAAACCAGCAGCAAAGAAAACGTAAGCTTGTGCGGTTATCAAAGAGTCTGTTAATTCTGTAAAATACGATTTAATATTGTGTCATAATTTTACCTATCTAACAAATATCTAATGGATATATTTTATCAGATTTTTTGTAAATTACGCTATTAAACGTACCAAGATCGTGTAACTTTTCTGGGTCTTCCTTAAGTTGCATAAGCGTATGTATAAAGTCAGGTTTATACACGTTGTTCTCTTTTCTGTATTTCATAGTATCTGCGACGACCTTGGTTAGAAACGGAGCAAGCCTTCTGTCAGGCACAATGTAACCCAACAAGTCGTACAGTTTCGGCATCATCAGTTTGAATTTCATTCGTATTATCGCCTCCAAAGATGGTTCGAAAATTTGTTTGCCGATTTTACGAAATTCGCTCTCTTCATCTGACAGTGCACCCATGTTGATCCCAAAGGCACATGATCCTATCACGTCCGTTGTAAATTTTGCTGTTATCTCACGAAAATCGACAGGTTCTCCCTGCGCAACCATTTTATCCAGATATTTTTCGAAATAGTTCGCGCATTCAATGATCAGATCGAACATATTTTTCAATTTGCCAGATGTGTACACAGTGAGCTTCGATCTCAATGGACGCCATCTTTTTGCTTCCAAATTGAACAGGTGCTGCGATAATGGTTCGACCTATAAACAGTTTATAACGCAATTTGAAAATTTTGACCATTCGACTAGCTATAATCTTATGTAACGATATAAAGTATAATGTGATTGTAAATAGTGATATGTAAATGAATATAAATATAGATAAATGTTGTATAAATGTTAAACGGTAATTGTGTACATTACTTTGCTCGCAGTAATGACTCAAAATGTATCCAAAAGTTCTAAAAATAATTTTCATAAGTTATACGCATGTATACATACTCTTTCATGGACATTAAATCCTCGGTCAGTGAATTTCGAGAAGTCTCTGATGAGAACATCCTTGATCAACTCCGGGTCTTTTAAAACTAGTACGGGCGTCGTTCTCATGTATAACCCAATCATTCTACCCGTATAGGTTTCGTAAAGTTTTTTAATATATTGTGGCAAAGCTATTCCGGAAAACATGATGTCTATAACGTTTCCAAAGAAGAATACTGGTTTTGGTCCTGAGATATTGCGCTTCTTCCAGAAATTAAATACTAATATATAATAATAAGCCAGAAGTACTGCAACGGCAGCGCATATTATTATCAAATAATATGCCATGGTTCTCTGTTTCAGTTATTGATTGAGACGGAAAAAATGATTATCTTAAAAAAGAAATGTATAATGATAATTTGGTATAGTCGATGTTCTCCTTTCGCTCAACACTTTCCAAGTAAGAGTCGATTCGATTATGAATATGACAGAAACTTGCCTTAATAAAAATTGGAAAAATAGAATTATGCAGTTTTTATTTATTTATTTATTTGTTCACTTAAGCATTGAATAATTCCACTTTCTATGCATCTATATTATAAATATATTGATATTCATAAATACATGAATTTATATTTATTGATTCAAATACTTTGATCTCTTTTGTACTCCTCCTTTATGGATGTGATTCTGCTTAACTTTGTAATAATTCTCTCGCGATGGCTGAATTAATACTTCGGTGCATTATTAAATATGGCATCATTATATATGCCCTACATGACGTAAAACTTCTCTTAGAAATTTTCATTGAGCGTCATATGTTATATTCGTTGCAGGTCAATTTCTTCGAAATATTATCATATTTATAGGTTCCGATATGCATATATATGTATATATACGTGTATCAAAAATTGTACACGCACAAAAATATTTACACAAAACATATTGGACGTAGTCCGTATGTGGCGGGGAAATCTTTAGGCAGGAGAGTGTAGATTAGATTCTACTGCGTAAAATTTACACTGCGTAAAATTTCCTCGATGCCGTATTTTATTGGAGGGGAACTTGGGGAATTTCAGTGACATACATGAGGATGCTATCGCAGAACAATATTTTGACACAAACCGAATATGATGTTGCGTATGTACCGTTCGTGCTTGTGCGATTATTTATGGGGAAAAGAGAATATATGAATTAACACTCTTAAAAACGTTAAATTCCATTATATTTGCATGGCAGAGAAGGAAAATTGCCATATCACAATTACAAAATTTACTTTACAATACAAACATAGAAAAATTTGTTATTCGGCGTTAATACGATTAAAATTAGACTCTTTAAAGGATGTCTCACTTTGAAATTATGTTTTTAGTTTCGTTAACTTCAAATATATGCCTCCCTTCGGCGTCAACAGAAACGACGTCTTAGAAAACTCGTATGGAATCATAGTTTTATCACAAACGTCCACTTTATAATTACGAAGAATCGTGATTAGACCCACTTTGGTTTGATAAATAGCGAAACGCGCACCTAGGAATAAAAATGAAGCAAATTAATAAATTGGTAATTTAAACAGAAACAAACAACTTCAACAGGAATGCTCGTATAAATTGAACGTACCAATGCAATTTCTTGGTCCATCGCCAAATGGTAAATAGGTCATCGGATGACGCGCCTCAATTGCGTCTTCGTTGAAATTCTCTGGATTGAACACGTGGGGATTTGGATAAATGTCAGCATCATGATGCAACGAGTATATGGGAATCCATATCATTAAACCTTCCGGTATAGTGACTTTTGTGTTCCTGAAAGTATAGGCGGAAGTGGATCTTCTTGGCAATAGAGATCCTGGTGGATACTTCCTTAATGTTTCTATGAAGATAAATTAAGAAAGACCTTTTATTATATTTTTTTGTAAAGCTTTAACCTTCTATTCGAAGTAAAGCAATACATGCCTTTAAACACTTTCTCCAAGTATTCCATGTCTTTAACATGTTCGTATTGCAACTCTCCGTTATGTTTCGCGAGATGTTCCTTGATCTCTTGACGTAATTTGTCTTGAATTTCTTGATTTAGCGCGAGTTCGTAAAGAGCGTTGCTCATTGCCGACGACGAAGTTTCAAAGCCGGCAGCAAAGAAAACGAAAGCTTGCGCAGTTAATAAGCTATCCGTTAATTCTGCGAAATACAGTTCACTCGTGTTAATTAAATTATTATATTGTACTGAGAAGTGAGTCGTATTATTTTCTTTCTTATTATTCGATACAATGTGATTGTATGTTCTTAGCATAAATTGCGATGCGATATTAAAATTAAGTTGTCAGTATAAACTTACTAATGTCGCCCAATTTCTCTGGATGTTCTTTCAATTCCATAAGCATATGTATAAAGTCAGGCCTGTATACGTTATGCTCTTTCCTGTATTTCATAGTGTCTGTCACGAGCTTGGTAAAGAACGGAGCAAGTCTTCTGTCGGGAATAATGTAACCCAACAAATCGTACAGTTTCGACATGTACAGTCTGAGTTTTAACCGTATTACGTTCTCGAAGTTCAGAGCGAAGATTTGTCTGCCGATTTTACGAAACTCACTATCTTCGTCCGATAACGAGCTCATCTCGATTCCAAAGGCGCAGGAACCAATCACGTCGGTCGTGAATTTCGCTGTTACCTCGCGAAAATCTATGGGCTCTTCCTCCGCGGTCAGTTTATCCAAATATTTTTCGAAATGATCTGCACATTCGAGGATGAGACCAAACATGTCTTTCAGTTTGCCGGATGTGAACATTGGAGTGAGTTTCGATCTTAACGGACGCCATCTTTTTGGTTCCAAATTGAAGAGATGCATTGACAATGGTTCTGTCTGTGAACAGTTCGCGAAATCAGCTTAAAAACCGACAAAATATTTCCTTTCAAGCAAACAGAACAAATATAACGTTATCGTCGGAGAATGAAAGATTAGAAATTTCTTCGTTAAGCAATGAATTATCCGGGAGATCTATTTTTATGTCTAGCTTTACGATAAGAATATTTATTTACTTTGTGATAGTACCATTAATAAATCACAAGTACGAACAAAAAATTTGGATAAAGAACACGGAGTGGCTATTAATACTTTATCGCTAATTTCTTCACTTACAAATGCAATGTAACATACCCTTTCATGAACAGCAAATCCTCGATCGGCGAATTTCGAGAAATCTCTAATCATGACATCTTTTATCAGTTCCGGATCTTTTAGAACAAGAACCGGTGATCTTCTCATGTACAACCCAACCATCGGCTCGTTTTTGTATACTTTATAAAGATTCTGTTGGTAAGCCACCATTGATATTCTTGCAAGCATCAGGTCTATGGTGTTTCCAAATAAGAATACAGGCTTTGGTCCTTGAACTCCACGACTCTTCCAAAAATCGAAGGTTGACGTGGAATAATAATAGAGAGCCAGAAGTAACGCGGCTAACCCGCACAAAATTTCAAAGCCACTCATTATAATTTCTCTTCTGAAAAAGAATTTATAATGTCGTGCTATAAAAATTCTGTAAGACATTTCTTTTCGCCGTAGAATAAAAGAAGAGGGGTTAAATTATATCGTTAAAGCGGTGTTGGTCGAATGCTGGACCCTTGACGATATTTTGACCCTAATTTGAAGGTGTATAAATGGTGTTGGTAGATACACGTGAATACGATGATATTTTTGATGATCTTTATCGTGAATAAACGCGCGTATAAGCCTGCTTAGCCTCTCCGCGCATTTAGGGACATGTCCTTGTTGAGCAATATATGTCGAATTATGAATAAAACATATTGTCTTATTTGCGTTGTTAATATAACACATACATAATATATGAACAGTATCTGACTTCTTTGTTAATGCTAATTGCAGCGTTATTGAATATATTAGATAGATAATCGATGATTAGATAGAAAATGTCTTTATTCTTTGAAACTTTGAAACTATAAATTCTTATATACATCTGTTATCGTTACATGCATATTGTATGAAAATGTTCCATTTTTGATATTTTAAAACGTTGTTTTAAGATGTATTTAAATACGACGTGAATCAAGCAATATTCGTACCAACCAGATTATCAGACGCGTAAAACTGTCTGTTGCATCACTCGCAATATTTTCCCCACGCGATATCAATATAATTGATATAATATTTGTTGTGCGTAAAAAATGAGAACGCTAAAAAAATGTCAACGCTATTCGTTTTATTATTAACGAGCTGTGCTATTTAAAATTAGTAAAATTATGTATATGTATCTATGTAGTAGATTTCTATTGTTAGATTAGTGTTATCTGTGTATAATTACGTTGAAATCGTTATCAGTGTTGTGTTGCATAATTTTTGACGTTTTATGTTTGCTAAACGAATATGTATGCATCGAATAATAAAACTAACATTCAGCATTTGAATGAAACTGTTTGAAGTATCATCCTGAAATATGTATATACATACACAATATAAAGCAATAGAATTAAAAAGTAGGTTTATTCGGATAAAAGTAGGTTTATAACGTGGTTAAAAGCGTTATGTAAGGCTCGATAGAGTAATTACAAAGCAACTGATATCGCTTCTCATTATTTTTCCAGACGCACATAAGTATGTATGTATATAGATACCTTATTAATGTCAGACGATATATTCCTGAGTCGCGAAAAATGGTGTTTTCCCTAACATGATGTGGAATAGACTAATGTCAATCTACTGGCGCTTTCGATCTTTAAAAGCATACTCTGGTGATTATCGGAGACATACTCATGATGACTTGCAAATAACGAAAGTGTTAAGTCCGATGATTCTACACAAATCAAGCCCCACGTCGCAGGCAAGATGACAACCAGATGTCACACCTTTACAGTGTACCCTCAATAGTCTTAAGATCTCACCATAAATCTTGGAATTTTCATAGTTAAGGTCCTTTAGGCTAAACAAATATCTTTTAGTTCAAGTGTTCATTAAATGTATTCTCTATGTCTCTCCGCGAACAGAATGTGATTTCATAACTGTCATTTTGAAAGGTACTTGTAGGATGGGATTAAAAGTACAATCAACGAGACAAATATGGAATGCGTATAAAATAACGGAGATTGTTGTAACAATTCCTTATGCAGTCATATTTAGGATTATGTACAATTTACTAAAGCAACTTACTAAACCCTTATCCGACTCTGATTTTTCTTAATTTACTTTATTCAATGGTAACAAATGACAAACGATTAGCATAATAAGAAGTACGGATATATATTAATTCTTTCATTGAAAATTCTGCACATCCAGTGTTCATTCATGAAAGCTCTGAAGAGTATGTCAATATCAAGGTGAAAGTAGTTAGATTTTCTCAGTTCTGACGGAAATTCCACATTGCAATCGTCGCATCCTTTCCAAGAAAGAATGTACTAAGAGAGCTGAGAATGAGAGAATGCCAGCAATGCAACCAATTGGTCAACGTTAAAGACTCCATAAAGTTCAAGTAGTAGAGATGTACCGATTAGGGTTTTGGTTAGCCATCTAAGTTTTTAATCGATCTCGATTAGTCGTCTGTGCCGATCGCTTTCAAATACCGCAACAAAATGTATCAAATTTTTGTCATATTTATTTTATTAACGTCTTGTTTCTGTGTCTTAAAATTCTTTTTAGTATAATAATTATTATAAGAATAATTATTTGTTTTATGCCTTAGATATTTTCAAATACACTCCTCCTTTCAGCGTCGATATAAAGGCATGATTGTCATTTTCAAAAGGAATCTTGGTTTTCTCGCAGACATCGACTCTGTGGTTACGGAGAATCGTTGCAAGTCCAACCTTGCTTTGATATTGCGCGAAACGGGCACCTGCAAATAATTATAAAAAATTATATATTTATTTGGCTTGAAAGTTTGGCAAGGAAACTTTTCGCAGAATATTTTGAATAAATTCCAACTCATGAAGATTTTATATATTAAAGATAGAAGAGATGTTTTCTAAATAGGAGAAGATGATAGAAGGTAGGAAAAAGATGTTGACGATTTATCTCTTCCGTAATGTCATGCTGATCGAAACCAACGATCCAAGCACATGCCAACGATTTGACATTTTATTATTTTATTATTTTATTAGCATACCAATGCAGTTTCTTGGTCCATCGCCAAAAGACAGATAACTCATAGGATGCCTAGCGGCAACAGCATCTTCGTTAAATCTTTCAGGGTCGAATTTCTCAGGATCCGGATATACATTTGAATCATTCTGAATGGCATATATTGATATACATATATCTGTTCCTTTTGGTATGGAAATGTTCGTGTCTTTAAACGTATAATTTTCCATCGCTTGCCTGTTTAGCATAGGTAATGGCGGGTACTTTCTTAGTGTTTCTGCGGAGAAAAGGCATAGAAAATATTATCATTCGTATTAATAAAATTATCTTTGAATATTTCAATAATTTTGCGAGTTTACCCTCTACTACGCACCTTTAAGTACTTTGTCCAAATATTTCATTCTCTTGATATCTGCGTATGTCAAAACTCCATTATTTTGGTCGTAGACGTCTCTAATTTCTTCTCTTAGTTTATCTTGTATTTCGAGATTTTGTGCTAACTCGTAAAGAGCATGCGACATCGTCGAAGAAGATGTTTCGAATCCACCGACGAAAAAAGCGAAAGTTTGCGAAGCAAGCAATGAATTTGTGAGTTCTGCAAAATACAACAAGATTTGTTACTATGCATTATTATGACATTGCAATATAGCAATATCTGCTATTACAAAAGATCTAATTTTATTCGAAGCATAATATTAAACTGTATTCTCATGCTCACCAATATTGTTAACTTTATCCGGATGTTTCTTCAGTTCCATCAGCAAGTGCACAAAATCTGGTCTGATTATGTTATTATCCATCCTGTACTTCACCGTATCGATAAATAAATTTAGAAAAAAATCATTGACTTCCTTTGGTTGGAGGTAAGAACCAATTATTTTATACAAGGATGGTGTAAATTCTCTACAAAAATCGCGAATTATCTGTTTCGCGTTAGGTGCAAAAATTTTCTTGCTCATTCGAAGAAATTCAGAGTTCTTATTCTCGAGGGCATTCATGTTTAGTCCAAAAACACAGCTACCGATCGAATCGATCCCGAATTTTGCAGTCAACTCACGGCACTCCACTGGTTCATCCTTCTGTACTATTTCTTCCAAGTATTTCTCCAATTTTCCCGCGCATTCTACTATAAGTGGGAACATTTCTTTGAGCTTGCCGGATGTGAATACCGGCGAAAGTTTAGCTCTCAACGGCCTCCATCTTTCAGCTTCTAACATGATGAGATTTTGATTTATTGGTTCTATCTACGCAAGAAATTGCAATAATAATTAGTTACTTGAAAAGTGTATGTAACGCAGGAACAATGAAGTTGTCAATTACTTTTTCATCGAATAATTTAAATCCTCGATCAGCGAATAAAGAGAAGTCCTTGATGAGAATATCTTTAATCATATCTAGATTGTTGGGCATCAGAAATGGTGATGTTCCTATGTATACTCCAAAAGCTGGTTCATTCTTATATTGGTCGTACAACCTCTTTATCCAATCGGCCATCGATTCCCTTTTAAGGAGGACGTCCAGAAAGTTACCAATGAAGATTATCGGTTTTGGTCCAGGTATATTGCGACTTTTCCAGAAGTTGTAGTACGAAGAGTAATGGTAATAGATCGCAAGAAGTAGTACGGAAATGCCACACAGTAGTTGAAAATAGTCCATGTCGAACAAGATTTCTTTAATTTCAACGAATAAGTATCAGTATTTGTAGGGTAGTTTTTAAATATAGAGTGTGCAATTAAAAACGTATTTTTAACTATTAATGATCGAAATTTTTGTATCTATATGATATCGTAACAGGATGAACATTCAGAAGGATAAAAGAATAAATAAATCGTTAACGGGCAAGCTGAATACGACCGATGAATTTTGATTGGCTTTTAAAAACTTACCTCAGTTTGCGGTCAGGATGAGATATTGTTATGTTGTAACATGCTGTCTCTATACTGTCTCTATATATTCTACAATTGTGATAAACAAACCGCAACCGCGTGGAGTTCACATAATAATACTATCAACAGGAAAACGAAAGACACGCGCTTACGATTAGTGACGACACGACGCGTCACGATGGCAATGAGTATTTCGAAGTAGATAATGATGATCGGGCCCAGACGATCATTAGTACTAGTATAGCGATGAATCGTGGAACGTACTTACTCGATGTTATTTTTGCTACTTATACTCTATAAAACTTTTAACGAAACAAAAATATTTATAGCATAAATTTTAACAAATTTGTCAAACGTATAGCATAACTTTAGAATGTTCGTGGCATTTAGTCGAGTTTCAGGCAAGTAATTTGCTATTAAACTAAGAGCACTATCCGCGCGTTTTAAAATTAATCGTGCAAATTAGAAAATTGCACATACAGCGAGACTCTGTTTATATCAACCCCATCGAGGGACGATTTGGTTCATACGACCAGGTCGTTTATATAATAGAAGTCCATCTATATATTTATCTCTATCGCTAACGATTTTTGGTTCAGTTAATAAGGATACATTTGCTCTTAAATACACAATAACGTTGCAGCCTCTATCAATTGTGACGCGTGAGAGCGTATCACACAACGAGCGCACCTATTATTTACATATTATAATTAGATATTGATATACATAACTGAATTAACGCGCAGCAATAGTCCGGACTATAGGAGCTTACCTAAAGTTCATTTAATCAGACACTATTAAAATGGCGTACGTAAACGGAGATATCATAGAGACATAAACAAAGAAACTATCTGGTGTCACCAGTCAAGCGACTATAGTGACTTGTCACTAAATTGATTATGGCAGATATCTTGCAGCAGAGATAAACTACGAAAAAAGAAGTTCAGGAACACCGATGCCGACTGATAAAGATTTAATACCAATCTATAAGCAGCTAATATCTGAAAAAACAAATTAATCATTTTGCGTCTTTTTGCATTATATCCAGTTATAAGTGACACGTAAATCATATTTTGTCGTAAAAATACGCCCCAATAAATTCCAACTCATCGTTTAATAATAATCGTCATCACGTGGAATATAAAATAAAGTAAATGATGCTTGTGTGATTATATACAGATATTTTTTCATAATTAATCTCGTTTTCCGATAATTCAGCGCGACAGATAACACCGTTGCGTGTAATAAACAAAATTATTACTACGTTCATTTGAAACAAAATAACTATCGCGTAAGTCTGTGTATCATTTGATGATAAAAGTAAGAAAAATGATGTTAACCTATAGAATATAAACTATAATGTATGTTATCTAACATTTTAACTTTTCGACGTATTTTTGCTGCTACGCAATTGCACAATCTGTATTTATAATCAACAGCACGCTATATAGTCAACACATTGCAGTAACGTGACCGTAAGATATTGTACACTTACTTATTGAGATGGGTAATTATACGAGGATGAAAGCTTTCTGCAAGAAAGAAACTGTTTGGATTGTATCTACGGTCAATGCCAAGCTGTACTGACTGTAGTCGTTTCTGCCAGAAATAGTATGAATGTAAGTTTGCTTCTACCCACTCTCTATATGACGCAGTTGATTAGTAGCAATTGGTTAACGCCTTCTTCGTACACCGCTTACACGGCTTATTTTTTCGTACATTTTCTTATCTTCGAGTAGTCAACAATTGCGTGGAAAATTATCGGTTGTATCAGATTTATTCGGAGTAATTTTTTAATTACAATAACGATTCATTTTTATGTGCTAACAAAGTCGGTCCTTTTATCCTTATCTTTGTAATACAGTGTAAATGGAAATTCACGATAACCGAATTCTATAATGACACTTCCATCGAAATTTTGTTATATCTACGTTTCAAAAGTTTCAAGCTTTATCAATGAAATATCTTCGTTCTCTGATACGATCGTTTCTAAAGAATTTGTACATAATAATACAACGTAATTGTATGGTAATTGCAAGATTCGCGATGTAATAGTATAATTAGATAAAAAAATATATCTAAATAATTATTTACATTAATTTTATGCTTTGGTTATCTTTAAATTTACCCCGCCGCTGAGCGATAACAAAAAGGCCTCTTTGTCTGGTTCGTATGGAATCTTGGTTTTCTCGCAAACATCGACTTTGTGATTGTGCAGAATCGTTGCAAGACCGACCTTGCTTTGATAATGGGCGAATCGAGCACCTGAAAGCAATTTTTAAAAATTACATCGGTCCGGTGTCGTACAATTAATCGTATAATTATCATAGTATTAAATAATGGCATTATATAAGAATAAGGGAGCAAGATACTATATTGCGAGTATATTTTGTTTATTATATTTAAATACCAATGCAGTTTCGCGGGCCATCTCCAAAAGATAGATAGCTCATAGGATGCCTGGCAGCAACAGCATCCTCGTTAAATCTTTCCGGATCAAATTTCTCAGGATCCGAATAAATATTCGGATCGTGTTGGATACCATATATTGGTATCCATACTATTGTTTCTTTTGGTATGGTGATTTTTGTGCCTTTAAACGTATAATTCTCCATTGCTTGTCTGTTTAATACCGTCAGTATTGGATACTTCCTTAGTGTCTCTATGGAATAACAAAAAATATTTCTTCCGTAAACATAAAGCACAGGATTTATTCACGAGAATCGGATCTATTCTCTCATTTATAAGTAAATGATCTTTTTACTATCTTATGAATAATCAAGTGTTTCTTTCTTTTCGTTATAAGTTGTTATTACAGATTTCATTAGGTAGACGTACTTAAATATTCTTTGGCACACACCTTTAAACACTTTGTCCAAATATTTCATTCCTTTGATACCTTCGTACGTCAGAGTTCCACCATCTTTGTTGTACGCATCTCTAATTTCTTGCCGTAATTTATCTTGTATTTCCTGATTTTGTGCTAATTCATAGAGAGCATGCGCTATCGTCGACGAAGACGTTTCAAATCCAGCAATGAAAAAGACAAACGCTTGCGCGGCAATTAAGGAGTCGGTTAGTTCTGTAAAACACACAATTTTTTGTTATAAATCTTTTATTGATATATGTATTTTTCGCGATTTCATTCGAGATGTACTTTCAAATTCCCTACTCACCAACATTTTCCATCTTTTCCGGATGTTCTTTCAGTTGCATCAGCAGATAAATAAAATCTGGTCTTATTATATTATTCGTCTTCCTATATTCCATCGTGTCACGAACTAGATTTATGAAAAAGTTGTTTACCTCCGTCGTCCGTAAAAAGTAACCAACTATTTTAAACAGAAATGGTGCAAGTCGTCTGCAAGATTCTCGAATAGTCTGTTTTAAATTGGGAGCGAAAATTTGTTTGCCCATTCTTCGGAATTCGCTGTTCTCATCTTCAAGAGCATTCGTGCTGATCCCGAATGCACAGCTCCCGATCACGTCGGTCGTGAATTTTGCAGCCAAATCACGACACTCTACTATTGGCACACTCTTTTCTACTACCTTATCTAGATATTTTTCTAAATTTCCCGCGCACTCTACTATAAGTGGGAACATCTCTTTCAGCTTACCAGAGGTGAATATTGGTGATAACTTCGTTCTCAGTGGTCGCCACCTCTTGGCTTCCAAAAGGAAGAGATGCTGCGACAATGGCTCTATCTACGCAAGAAATTATATATCGATAAATTTACAAACACTTTGATTTCGGGAAGTCTTGCAATTGTTCCGAATAATAATGTTCGTACGATTATTTTATTATTTCCGAAACATCTCGTTTATCTTTGAACTCAAGATGCTTTTTACATCAAATCAACTCGATAAATCTGTTTTCAATAATGTTGTTGCGCAGACCAATCAATAAAGGAAATACCTTTTCAAGTACTTTGAATCCTCTGTCCACGAATAAAGAGAAGTCTCTGATGAGAACATCCTTGATCAAGTCTAGGTCGTTAATAACAAGAATCGGTGATGTTCCTTCGTATATACCAAAGACCGGTTCACTTTTGTACTCGTTGTACAAATCTTTCACAATTGTGGCTACGGCCCGTCTTTTAAGGAGAATATCCACAAAATTGCCAAAAAACATTGACGGTTTTGGCCCGGGTACGCCACGATTCTTCCAGGTGTCATAAACCGAGGTATAGTAATAATAGATCGCGAGAAGTATTACAGCAATGCCGAGGAGAAGTTGAAAGTAGTCCATGTTGTAAGGTACTAAATTTCAATAATTAAAAATCACAATCAATGACTGCTGTCGTTTCTCTATTTTACTTATTTTTAAATGGTTTTACGCTTGGTTTCGAAATGATCAATCTTCAGTTTATTATGACGGATTGGTGTTTCAGAAATATTTTAATGTTTCAGAAATAACAGGTGTTTACATACTTTTGAACGATGGTCTATGGATATGCGAGGAAAATGTACTTCCGGTGTATAATAATAACGTTAGTCAAGTAATAATTTCCTGTAATAATACCTAGACTACGAAATATACTACTTGTTGCTTTTATCATCTATGTGCACTGTGACGAACTCCCGATGTAGTGTAAATATCAAAATCAATATCGAAAAGCCGCTCAAAAATCAATAAGCTTTGCTTGATCGATAAGAACATTTA
The DNA here is from genome assembly GCF_024516045.1 of Bombus affinis. NCBI lineage: Eukaryota > Metazoa > Arthropoda > Insecta > Hymenoptera > Apidae > Bombus > Bombus affinis. Next base: position 11,004,932 of record NC_066355.1, on the reverse strand, counting down.
AATTTTACTTTTGAATTGTAAATGTGTTACTTGAGGTGTAAATGAACGCTTGAGGTAATTGGTTGAATAATAAATACGTGACATTTAAATTTACAAATTAAATTTCAAGTTGCTGTCATACTTACATGGTTGCTCTTTAAATAAAGCTTCTACTAAGTAGAAAGAAACGTGTCTGTTCGTATCTCACACAGAATGTCGAATGGCATTAACGATGATGCTTAGATTTGAGCCAGCTGAGCGATGGCAGCAGTGTCGTTTTAGCCACTGTCGGTATTTTGTAGCTTGGTGTCGTGCAATACACGCTATTTGTACGAAGATAAGGATCAAAAGGCAGACTAACGGAACTAATTTAGATTTTGAAATGAATCAAGTTATCGATATTGTTTTCACGGAAAGTTTCAACTTTGTTTCTCCGCGGTGAATATTCTCCTTCGCTTATCTACAGAATACGTATATATATGGCAATCAATAATTTGGATGTCATATTATTTTATCAGCATTTTTTTGAAATGAAGTTGATAACAACAGTGACAACAGCGTTAATCCATTTTATTATATAATATTTATTTGATTCATGGAAATATGACCAGTATGACCATTAAATATATTTATACAACACATGAAAAATATGAAATATCACAGATGACAAAATCAGTTTAATGATATAATAGAAATAATGTAGGGAACTTGCGTATATATATATATGCTGCAATCTATCAGAATGACTCTCGACAAATACTGTTTTTATAAATATATATATATATATATTTGTCGAGAGTCATTCTGATAGATTGCAGCGAAGTCCTTGACAAAGATTTACTCATATCGTTTACGTAAACCATTCGTCATTGTGTATCATCATCGTGGGGCTTGCGAACATAATTACGAATTTACTGATATATATTGGATCAGTATATAAATCATCAACAGCCTTGATTCGGTCTTTTGCTAACTCATTCTGGTAATGTAACGTGTCATGAATATAAAAAACAATGTTTATCTCACTTATGAATTGATTCATATGAATGAATATATTTACTTATGAATTAAGTAAGAGTAGTAAAATGTTAAGCGGATGAAAAATATTAAATTACCGTAAATAGAACAGTGTGCTTTTGCCATTGATCTAATGATAGAAACTATTTCGTTCTAAGAAAACTGTTCAAGGCTTTTGACGTGTTAATAACACGGAAAATGTTCAAACCGACCAGCGACAGAAAACGAGAAGAGTGAATAATAAGTTACCATTGGTAGTAATCAATAAACATTTTGATTAACGCAAACTTGTAATCGATGCTGTAATTTTATTATCAATTTTAAGAGTCACCGTAAATGGTCGAATTAAAATTAGCTAGATATGTACATCATTGCGTATAACAATACAATTCTTTAGTATATTAATTCTCCACTTTGGTTATTTTCAAATGCACACCTCCCTTTAACGCCAGCATAAACGAACGGGGATCACTTTCATAGGGAATCTTAGTTTTCTCACAAACGTCGACTTTGTGATTACGAATGATCGCTATAATGCCAACCTTGCTTTGATACTGTGCAAAACGAGATCCTGAAAGTAACGATTAAGAAGCTACGTCATTCATGCTTTTTTTTTAGAGGTAAAAGATACTTTACTAGTACCGCGTAGGTTTTCTTTCCTTTTGCTTATTTTTATTAACTTACCAATGCAATTTCTTGGACCATCGCCAAAAGGCAAATAAGCCATAGGGTGTCTAGCAGCAACAGCATCGTCGTTGAATCTTTCAGGATCGAATTTCTCAGGTTCCGGGTAGATATTTGCATCTCTTTGGATTCCATAAGCTGGCACCCACAATTTCGTGCCCTTTTCTATGGTGACCTTGGTGCCTTTGAACGTGTAATTTTCCGATGCCTCTCTCATTACAAACGGTATTAGCGGGTACATTCTCAGCACCTCTACATAGAGAAGAGTAAATAATTTATGTAAATCATTGTTTCGAATGTTGGAACAACTGCTTGAATAATTTCCTTCAGAAATCAAAGTTTCGTTTTAACATTGTAACGCACCTTTGAAAAACTTGTCTAGATATTTCATCTCTTTAATTGCTTCGTACGTTAAAACTCCTTGATGTTTGTCGCAAACCTCTCTGATTTCCTTACGTAATTTGTCCTGTATATGTTGGTTTAGAGCTAGTTCGTAGAGAGCGTGAGATATCGTCGTTGAGGAAGTCTCGAATCCAGCCGCGAAAAAGACAAAGGCTTGCGAGGTGAGCAATGAATCTGTTAGTTCTGTAAAGGACAATATCGCCTTTATAATATCACTTTTATAATAATCTCATTCGATTAGAGTTATTATCAACTAAAATTGGAAAATTTCTTTTAAAAATTCATGGCTCTCTTTTCACTCTTTTGCACGTTCTGTGCATCAAGATTTATCAGAATTGGACAAATATTTGTAATCCACCTAAAGAAAGTCACAGAGGGTTGATTTTAAGCTGTATACCTATATCTTCTAATTTCTCTGGATGGTCTTGAAGTTCCATCAGTGTGTTGATGAAATCTGGTCTGACTATCTTATTCTCTCTTCTGTATTTTATCGTATCTCTGACCACGTCTATTAAGAATTGATCGACTCCTGGAATTTGCAGTAGATGGCCAAATATTTCATAGATGTTCGGCAGGAATTGCCGACAGATATCTCTGATTTGCATTCGCATGGTCTGTGTGAACATTTTTTTGCCTACTTCGCGAAATTCGCTGTTCTCATCCGAAAGAGCGTTCATGTTGATTCCAAAAGCGCAACTACCAATTACGTCGGTTGTGAATTTCCCAGCCAAATCGCGGCACTCCACTGGTTTACCCGTTTGGGATACACCGTCTAAGTATTTCTCCAGATTCTTCGAGCATTCTATTACGAGAGGGAACATTTCTCTCAGCTTGCCTGACGTGAATACCGGGGAGAGTTTTGCTCTCATTGGTCGCCATCTTTCCGCCTCCAGGGCGAACAGATGTTCTCCCAGTGGTTCTGCCTGAATAAAACCTTTTTCTGAATTTTTGTTTCTTTCAAGAAGTGAATATTAATATATTTCTTTTTATGCGCCAAGTGGCGTAAAAGTATCGGGGAATCAACGGACATAAAAACAGAAAATCGTAAAATTATAATTTTCAAGTACCTTTTTAAATAGGCGGAAACCTCGGTTAACGAATAGAGGAAAGTCCTTGATGAGAACGTCTTTGATTAATTCCAGATCATTAATAACGAGGATAGGCGTCATTCCTTCGAATATTCCAAACATTGGCTCCTTCTTATATTCCTCGTACATATCTCTCAGCTTATCGCCTAGCGACGTTTTTCTAAGTAAAATTTCTTTGAAATTGCCAATCAAGACAGTAGGTTGCGGTCCGGGTATGCCACGAATTTTCCAATAGTCAAAGTTTGAGGTATAATAATAGTAGATCGCTAAAAGCACCATGCCAATGGCACAGACAAGTTGAAAATAATCCATGTTTTATCAGGCTTTCTGTAAAGATCAAATTTCACTGATCAGAATTTATTGGTTACAGTAACTTTTGCTTCTTACAAAGTGGATATTTAAAGCCACACGCTAAACGCAGGAAAACAAGCTAACAATTAATAAATAGCGGATTGATATCTGCGATATGTCGATCAGTGTAATCTTCGATTGATTATCGACGATCAGAGCCTCTAATGATTAATTTTCTTTTATCGCAAAAGTTAATCAAATAAATTAAAACTTTTTATCGATTATTCATCCTTATTCCATATCGGAGAACAATTGGATATCCAATGAAAAGATCTTACAAACTGAAACTTAATCCCGGTATTCTTTGTCGATATTTCTTCCTTTGTAATAAGGATTTGCACTGTTTAACAAAATTATAGTCTTTTATCTTCTCGAGTTTTTGGAAATTTGTTTGTCAAGTTGCTCGAATATGTAGCTCAATAATTTTTATGACGACATTGTTATGTTCCTTCCGTCGTTTGTACTGATGCTTACTTTTGTCGTCGCCCTAAAACAATCTCCATGCACTTTTCTTGTTACAGTCGTCATCCAATTTAAGTAACATTCAACTAATATCTCGGTCATTCTAAGGTCGATATACACTATCGAGAGATTGTTTTAATCAATTTATAGATATCATTTATCTAATGCGAATTTCATTATCGAGTCGATTGAAAATGTCCTTCTAAACTTCGACTTAAATACGAGATACAAGTATTTCGGAGCATAACGTTAAACAATTGTGATATAGAAATAATAATCAGAGCTACTTTAACGTATTCTTAAGTCTCTGTATCGATATTTTCATTCATTTGAAAAATACGTATCTTTTATTCCATATTACGCGAGATTAAAATTTAGTACTGGTAAAAATAAATCATTCGTTCTGCTAAAACTTTGATAGCTAGTTCTTAGCAACAAGCAGTGTAACAAGTATACAATATTTTACAGCATTCATCTTCGCTTCCTCGTCTATCTTTATTTTATTTAGTATATAAACATGACCCCACAAGGAAATACATTTCAATTTCATCCGTAAGACAGCCAAGATAGAACGGAACGATCGCGAAAAGAAAAACTAAGAAAAACTAAGGTAATCAAATTGTCAAACCGAATGAGGAAGCTAATCTCCAATGACTTTGAGCAGCCGTGAACTTCAATGTAACGTAATAGCTTTGCTTTATTGAACGTAACTATTCTAACAACTATACAGTAAAATCACAACTGACTATTAATTAAGAAAATAGGCTGCTCTCTGCTTTTGCTTCGCGCCGGTTTCTGATATTTGATTATTTGTATTTGTTCCATTGGTCGAATTCAACAGACGCAAAATATTTCCTCGATGAATAGCTGTTTTGCTCAACCAACTCCATCGATCGATAAAGCTCGTGACTTTGCAAGGGCGCAAAATCGTTATCCTTATCATTATACACAATGTAAATTGATTATTTTGACTGCTACATTGAATACAACGCTAATAAAGATGGGCGTTTTTCCCGAATTTTAAATAAATAAGTACATAGACTGCTGTGGGTATTGTAGAAATGTAGAAATAATTATGCGAATTGTTTTGAAGCTCACCGAAACGCGTTGCAACCAAAAGTTATTTCTATTCATTTTGATAAAATTTTGATATGTAGCTCTCTTAAAAAACGTAACGTAAAAAACGTAAAAAACAAACAAATGTTACAACACTTATTTTCTATTCCTTTGTCTACCTTTATTTTATTTATAAATAATCTTAAACGGTTTGATAGATTTTTTACATTGCATTCTACATTTTACATTACATTACATTTTTGCATTTACATTTTAGATTGCATGCGTATCTTTTAGATGAACTTTAAATGTATTTACAAAGCTCATGGAACGTCTCATTTGTAAGCAGATAAGATTGCAGAGATAGCAGTACTTGTATAACGATTCGAAACAATAGCCTGATTGTAAACAACTATTGTTTTCCCAGCTGTAAGTGCGCTACTTTTTCCACAAATGTATTTTTACAAGGTATATAGTAGTTTTATTAGTAATAGTAATTTTATTACATTTTGCGATGACATTGCACCATGGTATAACACAAAAATGTTGAGATTACATTGAAGAGAATGTTTACATTCGTTCTCTTCGACAATGAGCTCAAACAATTGATACAATACAATCTTGAATGAATGTAACAGTGAAATTGAATTTTGTAATATTGGAAATAAAAAACAGTCAACATAATTATCGTCATAGAAAGTCTAACTTTACTAATTATATACATTGTAAACGGATTCCATATTATAAACTTTAAAAAAAATTAGGTTGTTTCTAAAAATGAATAAAAGAAGAAGTAAGAATTTTCTCCGAACTTGTTGATGAATTACGTAGGATTAATTGACTTGTATGTTGAAAAGTAATCGTTGAATTAGAACAGTTTTTCACATTTACTCGTAATGAAGTTTCCTTGATACAAAATTTTTACATATTGCTACTACTTACGTAGTAATCACGATCCTGCGAAAGTTTGTTCCGGATCTACGTTTGTTGTGTATCGTAGAAGGATGTCAACTGATACTGCCAGCGATCACTACTTGCGTCTCTTCTTAAATCGTGACGCAATTGAAATAAAATCATACATGAATGTATAGTAACAGAGATTATACGTATGTACTCCTATACTTTATTTCTCTAATTTCATATATCACTTCGCCAATATCGCCAATTATTACGCTGCTGATATCAAATAAATCCCTTATTTATCTTTACTGTGTATCTTATGTCGTACACTACTATGTATTACATAACTTACAAGTAATTACTGAAATTATTATTATTCTTGTAAAAGAGAGAGAGAGAGAGAGAGGGGGGGGAGGGAGGGAGAGAGAGCACGGAAATATGGTAGAAATTAGAAGTCACGAAACTCCATAGTGAACCATTAATAAAGCTAACTAATTTGATCTCTTCGTAGACACAGACTGTGAATATAAAATTCATTCGCTGATAAATAAATGCATGTAAAATTTTATCTTCGCTATATCTCTTTATTTAACGAGAATTTCATGTCAGGATCATAAGAATACGGTTCCTTTGACTCTACAACCAACGATTGTACGATAAAATTTTTACCGAAGAAATTAAAATGAAAGGTATATAAAAAGCTATATGTATATACAATGAAACAGGAAAAACAAGCTTTTACGTTTTAACAATCGGGACAACAAGTTGCTAGGTATTTCATTTATTCTTCGAGAATACCAAACAATGCTAAACACTGCTAGAAATGCTAAACAATGCTAAAGCTGCTGTGGAAGTAAACAAATGTAACATTACTATGCAACACTTGCTGATGTAGCCAGTGAATAAGAATACTAATAGAAGATAGATATCGAAGAATTAGTAAAAAGATTCTACAGAAAAGGAGCACAAACTATAATATACCATTTATTCAGGAAGCTTCATTAAAGAAAGGGATATTAATATTTACTGTTTATATATGTAGTATCGTGGACAAAAGGCCTAAGATATCTGCCGAATCGTAAACAATGTCGCGAGAGCCGCGGCATCGTCGGGTACATCAATGTGTCGTCGATCCTTTTTAAGTGGATAGTTTCGTGGAAAGGGCCCGCGTGACCCTGGCCACGGGCGTTTCGGGATACGTGTCTCGAACGGCGGGAAAAGACAAAGAGACGTTAAAGTCAGTATTAGTTGAGAAGCCGGAGAGAACGGATGAAAAAGGTGTGCAGAGTGTGAATTGAGAAGCGAGAGCGAGCGAGTGTAGAAGCCGAAGAGTGTGAATCGGGAAGTCGAAAGCCGCGTCTGAAAATAAGACGTACGACAGCATTGTAATTATTTCGTTGCTTCGAATATTATTAATTAAATCAAAACATCATTACTTGTCCTTTCCTCTAAGACCCATTAAGATACTACATATATATTTATTATATACGTATATATTTCTATGATATTACATAAACGAATTACTAGAAAGAATATCATATACATATTTCCATACCAGGTACATGCAACACATGAACATTCTGTATTGCTCTCTTATACAGATAGAAAATTAATTCGAGAATTAGTAAATTAATTTTTGCTTTTAATTATTTTTAAATATAATCCTCCTTTCGGGCATATTATAAATGCAAAGGGGTTTAACTCGTATGGAATCGGTGTCTTCTCACAAACTTGCACCTCGTAATTATGCAGAATCTTAATTAATCCAATCTTCGTTTGGTAAATTGCGAAACGTGCACCTGAAATCAAATAAATCGAAGAACACAATGTCAATGCCATTTGATAAAATAATAATTCTATAGAAATAAGGTATAATCGCGTTATAAACGTACCAATACAATTCCTTGGACCATGGCCAAAGGGCAAATAGTGCATAGGATGCCTCGCATCTACTGCTTCCTTGGAAAATCTCTCAGGATCAAACTTATCTGGGTCTGAATAGATATTTGGATCCCTGTGAATAGAAAATACCGGTATCCAGACTCTCATGCATTTTTCTAGCGATACTTTCGTGTTCGAGAAAGTATAATTGTCCGTTGTTTCTCTGGATATGAATGCCAAAGGTGGATATTTCCTTAATGTCTCTGTAAACGGAGTAAAAGGAGAAGATAAAAGCATTGATATAACGAATAAATTACGAGAGCAGATTGGTAAGTCTCCGGAATCGCCGCTAGTACAATAGTTGGTATTTGCGATTGTTGTTTTCATTGCGGAAACTTTTCGCCCTGCCCTCGTATTGTAGTAAACCCTGCGCGTATTAAAGGAATCGATCCTGTTACGTCTCAACCTTTAAATACTTTGTCCAAATATGTCATCTGCTTTATAGTCTCGTATTTCCAATCCCCGGAATTTTTCGTATCGAATTCTTTTATTTCTTCTCGCAGTTTCTTTTGTATCTCTTGATTCAGAGCCAACTCGTACAGAGCGTTGCTGATCGTCATCGATGAAGTTTCAAAACCTGCCGCGAAGAATACGAATGCTTGTGCAGCGAGCAAAGTGTCCGTTAATTCTGAAAGAAATGATCCTGGTACAATAATGGAAACTATGGATAGATTGGTGTATAAGGATATTTTATAAAGCCACATATTGCCATCTGAAAACGAGAAGATATCAACAAAATGATAATTTCGATACGATAATAACCCGAAACATTCCTCTAAATTAGTTAAGACCTTCCTTTCTTTCGAAAGAAAATGTTAATATAATTAAGCGACCAAATCAATCTGCCGACTCGAACCCAATTGAACATTTGTGGGATTACGTTAAACGTCGATTGGGAAGTTGAATACTTTACATATGAAGGGGAGCTAATGCAAAAAATTACATATAAATGGTGTGAAATATCAATTGCGTGTTGTATTCGATTAATTAAATCAATGACGCACAGAGAGTATGCAGTTATCAAACCAAAGAATTATCCAACATCTTATTAGATTAATTTTTGTTTAGCTTTCGTTAGAGATAATTATGTAATTGAAGCAAAGTATATCTCAACTTTTCTTACGAAGTTTCAATTTGTTCATCCGATTCGTTATTAATCGTAGATCTTACACGAGCATAATTAAAAAAAAATAACATGTTACAACTTCGTACATGGTCTGTTATCTCTTTACGCTATTTTTAATTTCATCCGATGCACGTCGGAAGATAAATGATATACAGCATTTTCCAAGCGCTCGTAATGTTTCTCAATTTTTGTCAGTAGGCGTACGTACAATAATTTATAGGACGAATAATAGTCTTTGCTAAAAACTTACTAATATCCTTTATTTTTTCGGGGTTATTCCGAAGTTCCAACAACGTATTCATGAAATCCTGCCTAACGATGTTGTGCTCTTTCCTGTAGTTCAACGTTTCGATGGTGATCCTCTCGATGAATACGTTCACTTTGTCCGCCGGAAGGATATAACCAAGTAAATCGTACAACTCTCCCATGCACTCTTTCATCCTGAATTTCAGAATCCCCCTCCAGTGTGTAGCAAAGATTTCTTTGCCCATTCGGCGAAATTCGCTTTCCTTATCCGACAACGAATTCATCTCAATCCCAAAGGCACAGCTGCCTATTACGTCGGTAGTATACCTGGCCGCAAGTTCTCGCACCTCGATAGGCTCTCCTTTCGCTATCAATATATCTAAATAGCTCTCGATACGTTTGGCACATTCGAAAATCAGAGAGAAGATTCCTTTGAGTTTGCCAGACGTAAATACCGGGGAAAGTTGCATTCTTAATGGCCTCCATCTTTCTACTTCTAAAGAGAAGAGGTGCTGGGAGAGTGGTTCCGCCTGTAGCCATTGAACGAATTCACAATATTCGGAATGTTATATATTTGGAATATGTGGAACTTATTATATTATTTATCGTTATTTGTTATATCTTGTATCGCTTATCAAAAGAATAATTATCTAAGAAAGAGATATTAAATAAAAGAACATAAAAATACATAAACTTTCATTCGCTAGATGCGCTGGTTATCAGCTTATCTTCTAGTTTGTTTGTTAGTCTATTCTAATAGTTGCTTACTGCGTATAATAATTCCTACTGTTAGTAGAGACTTTGATTTAACACGTTGAAACATAAACACTTTTCCATGCGTTCACTTACTATTTCTTGCTTCAAGAATCCGCGATTCGCGAATTTAGAAAAGTCTTTGATAAGAACGTCTTTAATAAACTCAGGGTCCTGTATAACAAGATGAGGTGTTCTTCGTACGAATAACCCGATCATGGGTTCGTCTTTATATTCGTTATGCAGCTTCTGCAAATATTCTGCAATCGATATCTTGCCAATCATCGGCCAGAAGATATTGCCAAACACTGGTATAGGTTTTGGACCTCGAACTGAACGATCCTTCCAAAAGTTGAATTTTGCCGTAAAATAATAATACAGCGCAATGAACACTACTGTCACGTAGCATAAAATTTCAAATGCCATTTTATCTTATCGTTATTCAATCTCTCGACGATAGAGAACAAAGTCAGCAATCTGCAAAACATATAAATTTATGTATTATATATGCATGTAATATAATCATAATTATAATAAATGATATAGGGTTATTTATTCAGAAGTATTAGAAATTAGGATTTCCAATAGTTTCTATCCTATATGATAAATTTATTGATAGATGCATCTATTTACAGTGGATTAAATAGGAAATAATGGTTATATAACGTGAACTAAGTACGGTAATGTGATATAACTAAGACAAATAAATTGATAACTCAGAACTCACAACTAATAGTTTACAACTCATAACAATTCGGTAACTTTCTTTCGACTCGCAAATAATTAACTCCTCACAACTCGACTCTCGGTTAACGATTGGCATTTAATTCGTCTTTCTCCTTTAAGCACCCCTTTGTCTCTTTTCATATCCTGTCGATGGGTCATTGAAGTTTGCAGATATTAACTTGATAGTTCGGACGGGAACTATGCCTTTCTATAGAATATGTCCACAGAACTTCAAGTTGCTCCGTCAAATAGTTTTCAATATACAGTGGGGTTCCCCTTATCGCGGCTAATACGGAAACGAAACGAATTTTCAGGTAATAAAATAATTTTTCTGACATGAAATTTCATTTATTCAAATATCAATTAATCGATAGTTTCTTGGAATATTTATGGATGCCGTATCTTTTTGACTATTAAGTTATAATTCTTTTAACAAAAATAACCACAAAAATGCCACGAATTCTCCGACGCGAGATAGTAATCTTTGTTAGAATTTTCGTTTGCAGTTTCCATTTTTGTAAAATCGCTATTATCATCGTGTCTTTATCGCAATAGAAACATTTTATAACGTTCATGTGATGAATGTTTTTCTATCGTTGCTACTCTTAGTATAATCTACGCGATTTGAATATTTCTCAACATCATGCTTTTTACTTACAATATCTAAGTACAATGTCTGCGATTGTCGTTTTCCCAACAGCATGTCTTTTTTACAGTGATTATGCAAATTTCTTGAACGAGTTTGAAATATGTTGTCATAGTTAACATTCTGAATAAATCTTTCCGATACACGTAACCGTCGCTCGGCCTTCGTTTACGAGATATTCGTAAAAATCTTCAATTAAATTTGGTTTCTATCACACTTCATTCTGGTACATAGATGGTACGCATTTTTGTATGATCATAAATTGCATTGAACTGCGCAAATAACTCGGAAAATAAGGCCCGGTGACGATAACATGTTTAAGAAAAGGTCATGCAGAATATCGACAATTGATATCTTTCAAATTCATCACAATCAACATTCACTTTTGTCTGTTTTAATCATGTCGTATTTTCTTTCGATAGTTAGAACGCCATTGAATTCATATTAAGTTCTTACGATCGTAATTCACTCGATCGATTAAAGGAAATAATAAATAAACGGAAAAGGGTATATATTATTGAGAAATACTATGTTGCGATAATAGAACATTCGGATATTAAGATTTGCATATTAAGACACGGATAATGAGTATTCGGGCATTAAAGTATAGAAAACGGATAAATAAAACTCTACTATATCGCGACTGTCAATTACAAAAATGTCATTTTGAGGGAAACGCATTTGGAGTTTAGTCTATTGAATAAGAGGAAAGTAAAATATGAAAAATCATACTTACATTTAATTAGTTATTCCAGCACGATAGAGAACACCTTCCTCTTTTTCGTACAGTCGCAAATTAATTCTAGTCTCTTTGAATGCCACACTAATGTATACGAAACATTACTCTTACTCCGCGATACAGCAATTTCCTTTAAATCTGTTTCACTTCGCTGCTTCTGTCAGCATCCGCTTGTCGCGAAGATCAGAAACGTACTTGTATATTATTCGCGCACAGCGCTTCTTATCGGCTTATTTAACGACCTTGAAAAGTTATGAGAAATGTTGGGATGCTTAGATTTCTATCAGCGCGACGATTCGTATCAAAGCTAATGATTTCGCTGATATTAAAAATTAGGGTTTTAAAACGTTAAAACTCTAAAAAAATGCATCAAAAAGACCTCGTCACGCCAGGTAGGCCACTTAAACTGTAACTGTTTCCTTATTTCTCTAGAGAAGAAGCAGTAATACGATAATTGCAATCTCGTGAGAACCTAGCTTTCGTCATCTTGTACCTTAAAAGCTGGAAACAATGACACTTGAGAGTACCGTAAATTAAGCTCTTTGCCGCGTATACTGAGTCGTGTGTTAGCGGACACAACAGTTTTGCAACTGGAACATCTAGCCCAGGGCAGTTTCAAACGCCAATCAGCACACTTTCAGACGGGTAAAAAATTCTGGTGATACGAGGGAACAAAGTTGAAACCCGGAGTCGCGAGCTAATGATTACGCATACATTAAAATGAAGCGGGAAAAGGACGCTTGTAATAGGAGTTTAGCCTCCTCGTAAACTACAGAGAATCATACATGTTATTTAGTGCTTATAGTTAATTGTTCAGTTCTGAAATATAATTCTCCTTCCTTAAGATGTGTAATTGTTACTTCATAAACGCACCGTTGCCCGCCGATTTCTTTATGTCCAGGAAGCCTAATATCTTTCCGTATGGGCAATGATTGAACGGCGCTGAGCTGGGACATTCCATCTAAATCAGTCACACGAGCCTCGAAAAGGGTCAAATTCAACATTAGATATCTATTATTTTCCATGTATTATTTATTAATAAAATAACAATCTCATTTTTTTAATGTTATATTCTTAACTACCTTTGGATTTCGATGATTTTTGGATGTGTTGCAAAACAATATTTTGAACAATTTTTTCCTATATATAAGGGGTGGATTCGCTTACTTGCCGAGGTATTTACGAAAAACTACCGATATAACCGATGACAAAGATTACGAGTTCTATGCGTGTATACGCGAAGATACAAGAAATATCTGTTTGATTTTAATTCGGCAGTCAGGGGACAACCGGCGACGCTACGATAACAAATTATATAAACATCGACAATGTTTTAATCTGATTATATTGATATATGTAATGAAAATATGAACTACTTGTTTCTATGAGTAAAATACTTGAACCACTAGTAAAATAGATAAAAACAATATTCAACAGAACGTGTACCGCACCTCAGTATTATATTGAATTGCATTTGTCACGCTCCGACAAACGTCCATCGCATTAAATAATACGTCTATAAATTAAACAATTTTATAAGTGCCGAAGTATACGTTAATAAAAACTTTTATTTGTGTCAAACAAATGTTAAAATTGTGTTAGTCCTCTACCCTGGTTATCGTCAAATACAAACCGGTTGTAGGTGCCAGAACGAATGAAAATGGATTATATTTATAAGGAATTAGCGTTTTGGAACAAACGTCAACCTTGTTTTTATGCAGGATTTTTATTAATCCAATTTTCGTTTGGTAGATTGCAAAACGCGCACCTGGAATAAATTATCGAATGTCAAATGTAAGTAATTTCATTAGCTGTATTTTTTAATATATGTATTATGATACTGTATATACTACACGCAACTTTATTAATCGTAATTCTATCAATTCTAAGTCTAATTCTCCGATGGCTGATTTATTAAAGTTTTAAATAGCCACTCCTACTTTTTTTACATTTCGATCTTAATCGCACGATCTTTCCGCTTGCATACTCGACGCTTAAAACTCCGCAATAATTGTTACAATTCGTAATAATTGTTACAATTTTCATTTCCAGAAATATGTGTTTTTACCCATCCTCGTTCGAAGGATAAAATTATTTAAGATATATTTCGTTTCATATCGCCACCGTCGATCGATTATTTGATAGTTATCAGGAAAGAACTGATCGATTTTCTGCTAAATACATACCGACACAATTTCTGGGTCCATGTCCAAAAGGTAAGTAATACATAGGATTCCTTTCTTCTACCTTATCCTCGGAAAATCTTTCGGGATCAAATTTTTCTGGATCTGGATAAATCTCTGGGTCCCTGTGAATGGGAAAAACTGGCACCCATATCAACGTTTCTTTGGGAATTGTTACTTTCGCATTTTCGAACGTGTAGTCTTCGAGCGACTTTCTGCTTAAAAATGGCAAAGCTGGATATTTCCTTAGCGTCTCTGTATATGAGATAAGAATAATAATTACTGATATAAACGTAGGAAGTAGAAGATAAACAGGTGACAGCAATAATGAGAATTATTAGTAGGATCATGCTATATAATAACTCTGAATTAATGCATCTAATCCACACGCGTGAATCAACGATCAAGCTGCGATCTTAGATGCGAGCGTTATAATATTTACCTTGAAACACTTTGTCCAAGTATTGCATTTGCTTTATAGTTTCGTACTTCCACTCTCCGTTATTTTTCGCCGCGAACTGTTTGATTTCTTCGCGCAATTTCTCCTGAATGTCGTGATTCAAAGCCAGTTCGTAGAGAGCATTGCTGATCGTAGTCGATGAGGTCTCGAAACCAGCCGCGAAGAAAATAAATGTTTGTGCGGCTAACAAATCGTCCGTCAATTCTACAAGCGAAAAGATATACATATTACGGTATTTGAAGCGTGTGTTTTACTCAGCAGTTTAAATTCTTAGAGATATCCTTATCGCAGCGAAGCTTTTTTGCAAATTATTTACGATAGTGTACTAACTAATATCAGCGACTCTTTCAGGATGCCTTTTCAGTTCCATGAGTATATTCATAAAATCAGGCCTGACGATATTGTTCTTCTCTCTGTATTCGATCGTCTCTCTAGTGATTCCCATGATCATTTTCGTTTCCTCGTCATACGGCAGTATACGAGCGAGAAAAGCGTACAACGGTGGCAGGATCTGACGTATTCTCATATTCAATATTTTCCAGAAATCGGTAGAAAAAATTTGTTTACCGATTCGACGGAAGTCGCTCTCTTTTTCCGAGAGCGAATTCATCTCGATGCCAAAGGCGCAGCTGCCAATTACGTCAGTGGTGAATCTGGCGGCAAGTTCTCGCACATCGATAGGATCTCCTTTCTCAATCATCGCGTTCAAATAACTTTCAAGGTGATTAGAACATTCTAGAATTAAGGAGAAAGTTCCTCTAAGCTTGCCAGAGGTAAACACCGGAGAGAGTTGAGTCCTCAAAGGTCGCCATCTCTTGGCTTCCAGGGAAAACAGGTGATTAGACAATGGTACTGCCTGTGTTCGTTAAAAACATTATACGATACGTCACGGATACTTAAAAATGATTCATAGATTACATAAGACTAAAATTAATTTGTTTCTGCTTTGTAATTCTATTTCTTTCGATTTAAGTTACTTGCATTCTTTTATATTTACGCATACTTACCGGTTCGCTTTTCAAGAATCCTCGATTCGCGAATTTGGAAAAGTCTTTGATCAGGATGTCTTTGATGAGATCAGGATCTTTGACCATTAAGACGGGTACTGTTCTTAAAAATATCCCAACCAATGGTTCGCTCTTAAAATCATTGTAGTTTCTCGTTAGCAATTGCGGAAGCGATTCCTTTCCAAACATTGACTTCGTAGTATTGCCGAAGAGGAACGTGGGCTTCGGTCCGGGTACTCCGCGGCTCGTCCAAAAATTGTAACGAGTTATTAAATAGCAATAGAGCACAGTGAGCGCCAATGCGAGCCCGCAGAGTATTTCCAAATTGATAAACATTGTAAATTATACGTTGATAAGAAATTATTTGCTACAAAATATAAATAACTTTTAACGAGGCGCGAAATAGGAATGAGGAAGAAAATGAGTTGTAAAAAGCAATACAAACTTCAAAATATTTAGAAAATATAATTTATACCTACCGAAATTTTTGATTTCAGATGAACTGGACAGCTGATATATCGACCGGATTTCGCGGGACGTTCTAGTTCACGGACAGCTCGAACATTTTTCGAACTGAAGTGGAATCGAACTCGACAGAACTGAAAAAATGTATGAAAAGTCCAATACAAACATATAAGAAGTCTCAGATTAATTAATTTCATAATTCCTCTAATTAAAAAATTCCAAAAAGGACGATATTATTTATGTAAAAGAAAAGAAGATAAATTCTACCCTTAACTTTAATTAAAAAATAAAATCTGGCCGAAGATTGGCGAGCACTCACAGTTTAAAGTTTAATGTTGAAAATGCATATGTATCACTATCAGCGACTTAGTACGTACTGTCCCTGTTTTCTGTTTAACAAAAGATATACATTTAATCGCAGTGCGCATGATCTACTGAGTCACGTTGACAAGTAATAATTCTTTAGATTTACATGATATCATTTTTTAATACCTGCGAACTCACCACGGTCTTTGTTTCTCTTTTTCCTTTTTTTTTTTTTTTTTTTTTTGTTTAAATATGCATGACCCAAACGAATAGCAAGTAATTTAATATTTGTTATGGTACATTTAATAGCGTGCAATAGCATGAAATTTATGATACGCGCGTACTAGGCCGATTCTTAACTAAATTGTGTTCAAACTCTATTTTCTTGAAAATAGAGCCTTAAATGGAAAAATGTATTGTACATTTTCAGCTTATTTTCATGCGTAGAATGATATCCTGTCGATCGGTTATTTAGTCTTGTCCAATCTGAAATTAGCCATGTTTAAATATACTCAAGATACGAATCTTAACGTGCTAAAACTGAACTTTTCGTAGATTAAAAACTTCACCTTTGTCCGAAAACTGTAAACGATTCACATAGCAACGATAAACGATATGAACGCTTCGTAACACTTCATCATTCCTTTAGATTTTAAAAAAGTTCCAACTCTTCTTCGACTGTTTAGTCTGTTATAAAGTATTATTCTTCAGTGATGTGATATATCGAGAAAAAACGTTCGCGTAATAAACAATCGTAATTGTTTCCCGAAAAAATTCGTTGACAAATTTTGAATAAGAAAGAAAAACAGACGAAGATCCCGGTACTGTTTGAATTACGAAGCGAACGCTATTCGATTCGTGTGAAACTGTAGAGCTATTTATATACGACAAGTTTCTAGAGTCGGATTCCTTTCCCCACCTCTTCCTAAACCTCTCAAACCGATCTCACAGTCAGAATTCGTTGTAAAGAAGATAGTGAGATGTTACTTCTAATATTTTATTGATATTTTTACATTACTTTATGGCCTTCGTTAGACTACAAATAAATTAATAATTAATTTAATTCTATTAATACATTAAACACGCGTATAAAAAATTATTTATTTCATAAAATAATCTTATAACAAAAACACATTCCTCTTTTCCCCTAGTACATCATCAGAACATATTTACAGTAAGTTTACCTAGCCTGGTAATAATTTCCAAAGGAAACAAAGTGATATATTACGTTGCATATGATAATAATTACAAATAAATTATGAGAATATCATTAAATATCGTCTTTTGGCTTTCCGCTATTTTACTCCCATTAATAACTGATTCTTAATAATTGATTTCTTTAAAAATCATTCATAAAAATGAATCTTTAGGCGAAAGAAAATTTTCGTACAAACTACGCGATATAGTCTTATCTTTACGACAGCTAACTTGAATATCGAAAGGGTTATAAAGTATTTTATTAACTTTCAACTTTTGTAATCTTTAGATCGATTCCGTGTTTGGGTGCTAGAATGAACGTACGTGGTTCATTTATATACGGAATTTGTGTTTGTTCACAAACATCAACCTTATAAGTACGAAGGATTTTTATCAGTCCAATTTTAGTCTGGAAGATCGCAAAACGTGCACCTACGAAGAAAACACGATACAATATTAATATATCGTAGTATCTTGCAATCGATAACCAATTTCAATAATATGCTTTATATAGTAGGTTTATCGACTTGTAAAAAATTTGCTTTCGCACGAACAACTGCTTAACAGTGATATTACATACCAACACAGTTCCTTGGGCCATCGCCGAAAGGTAGATAATGCATCGGATGCCTTGCCGCTACTGCATCCTCATTAAATCGGTCGATGTCGAACACGTCAGGATTCGGATAAATCTCTGGATCGCGGTGGATACCGTATGAAGAAATAAAGATCCTAGTGTCCTTTGGAATTGTGAGCTTTATATCTTCAAAGGTATACTTCTCCGTACTTTTTCTCATTATGACGGTCACCGGTGGGTATTTTCTTAACGTTTCTAAAAATAAAGAACCTCCGTTAAAACTTGCAATTTTCTGCAACTCTATTAGCTTATTTTATTATTAACGCATCATTTTAGTCTACGAGCATTTATAAGAAATGTAAAGATTCATATATAAAATATCCAATGAACCTTTAAACACGGCATCCAAGATTGGCATTTTCTTAATATTTTCATATTGCCATTTTCCATCGTACAACTCGTGATGTTCCTTGATCTCGGCTCGTAATTTATCCTGTATATCTTGATTTTGCGCCAATTCGTAAAGGGCATTGCCTATCGTTGACGAAGAAGTTTCGAAACCAGCCACGAAGAAAAGGAACGCTTGTGCAACTAGCAAAGGCTCGGTTAATTCTAAAACGAGAGAAACGACATTTTCATTATATCAGCACCTTAAAGTGGAGAAAATCGTTCTTAAGACATCCTGAACAGTAACGTTTTGTCACCGGTCTCGATTCGTGTAGGAACGAATCATTCTAATTGCGCGCAACTGTTCCCTAATTTTCCTCAACTTTTCTTATCGATTACTCACGACAAACGATCACACCAAATTTCTACAACATCGAAAAGCATACACACGTACTTATGTTCAACTTCTCAGGATGATCCTGCAGATCCATAAGAGTGTTAATGAAGTCCGGTCTAACGATCTTGTTCTTCCTTCTATGCTTTATCATATCCAAGACAGCGTTTGTGAAGAAAATCGTGGTTTCGTCTCGTGGCAGTATATAACCCAGAAGAGTGTAAAATGTTGGCAAATTCTCACGAAGTCTGTTTTTTAATATCTGCTTCAAACCAGGACCGAAGAATTCCCTTCCTATATCGCGGAATTTACATTG
The DNA here is from genome assembly GCF_024516045.1 of Bombus affinis. Lineage (NCBI taxonomy): Eukaryota > Metazoa > Arthropoda > Insecta > Hymenoptera > Apidae > Bombus > Bombus affinis. The sequence goes on along the minus strand of NC_066355.1, from coordinate 10,985,524 downwards.
CGTGTCTGACATGGCATTCATGTCGACTCCGAAGGCGCAACTGCCAATTACGTCGGTGGTGAACCTGGCAGCCAGTTCTCGTACTTCGATGCAGCTTTTTGTCGATACCAATGATTCCAAATATTTCTCCAGAGTGTTAGAACATTCAACGATCAGAGAAAACATGTCTTTTAGCTTGCCCGATGTGAAGGTTGGCGATAGTCTTGTTCTTAGTGGTCGCCATCTTTCTACTTCCAAGGAAAACAAATGTTGAGAAAGTGGTTCTGCCTATATTGAAAAATTCGAATAATCGAAAATAAATAATATGGAACTTAAAAAATATATATATAATGTATAATTAGTATATATTTAAATATATTATTGTGTTATATTATATATTCTAACATATATTATTGAATTTCTAGAATTCTATATCCATATCTACGTTCGATATCTATTCTTAATGATCAAATGTATCTGCTAAGTGCATTTCTAATTTGATATGAAATAAATTGATCAAAACATTATATTATGATTAATATCGAAGCTTATCGTTTAATATCAGTATATAACACTATCTATGGAATTGGAATTACTCATTAGCGATTATACGAATTGTAGATAGAGTGCAGAGTGCAATAGTAACTTTCACTGAATTCTCGCTAACTTTATTCATGCAACTTTACTTTGATCTTATTTAATTCTTACATAAGATTACTCCTTCGCGTACTTACCACTTCGTTCATAGCAAGGCCACGATTAGAGAATTTGGAAAAATCCTTGATAAGAACGGTCTTGATTAAATCAGGATCATTTATAGCCAGGATACGTTGCGTTCGTACGTACAACCCAAACACAGGCTCGTGTTTGTATTGTTTGTAATAGGACATCACTCGATCACCTATGGATATCCTCCCAAATATTACGGGGAAAAAATTTCCAAACAACAGTTGTGGCTTGGGTCCAGGTATTCCGCGCTTCTCCCAATACTCATAGGGCTTTACCAGGTAATAGTAAAAAGCAAGGAAAAGCACGATAAATCCGCAAAGGATTTCGAAGGCAGCCATTTTCTATAAATTTCCTCCAAATTCTCAGGCAATCAAAAATCCACTGACGAGAAGCTGTAAAAGGTATAAAAAATGTGATCTACGACCATCGTTATTACAACTTTCATTTTTACTAACCAAAAAGTGCGAGAAACGTTCTCTGATCTTTAAAATCACTCACTTTGGAAAATTACAAAGCATATAAAGCGCTAACGATCTGAGTAATTCTATGGGCATTCTATCCCTTTAGATCCACGTATTATACCGAATAATTTTACCGAATATTTCGCAAACAATTATATCTTGTATAAAGGAAATAAACGAGACACTTAAAAAGTGGATGAAAAAAAGTAATATTGAAATACGCAATGAACACGTAAATGATGAACAGAAAGTTAGGAGAGAGCGACAATTTCTTTCAAAAGCTCAAAGAGAGAAGTTCTAACAGTATGTACATACATGGAACACTGTAAAATTGGGTTCTCGGATTGCTGAATGGAATCACTGCGACGATTCGAACAGAACTAACCTCGTGCCATTATCTACATGAAATTATATATTTCCCCATATATAATAAAACTATCAGATATAACTACGTCACAACACTCTCACGATGTCTATCATTCTTTCTTCGATAAAGATAATATACAAATCAATCAATCTGATCGTTGAAACCACACGATAAGATAAAAAGTATGCCACTCGATAAAAATTACGTACGTGATTTGAACGATTTTTATTGTGTATTTGTTCCTAATCTATTTAAAATGTAATCGAGCGAGTTAGAAACAGTCGCGTTTGCGGTATGTTCTGTACATTTGGAAATGCCGAGTTCGGGTAGTTTCACTTTGACGTTCGTTGACGATTGTAGATTAACATGAGGAGATTGTGAATAACCGAGTAGCTTGCCGTTGAAGCTAAACCGTTGAAGCTTGTTAGCAAAGGAGAGGACATAGTATAGGGTACCCTTAAATAACTGCTACCTTTTTCTAGAACCAAAGATAATGGAACTTAGGTAATCGCTACGTGCGTTTGCTAATCCCAATGGCATTCTTAAGCGTTGACGCTTTCTCTTTCTACAGTCGAAAATGACGAAGGCCAGGTAGCCGCCCCCTTCGAACTTCCCATTTTCTTATACCTGCACGATAGATTAATAATTCTCTGAAGCCACATTAACATTAAGCAACTACAGCTTAAATAACTTGTTCGTTTAATCAAAAATAAAAGAATGGGTTATTTCTAATTCTCGTCTTTGTCAGGAACGATTGGATCGACCATCGGGAGTTTGGGCCCGTAGAATTTAATTTTCCTACGAAAACAGATATGAATAAAATTACAGTTGTAAATTATTCCTAACTGTCGCAAAAATAACGAGAAAACATGTGTACTAGGTATTCCCTTATTGAGGTTACTCGATGTAGAGCTTAATTAATGAATTGAAAATGGAAGGCCAGTCAAAATTTATGACCCACACCGTCCCTGACCGTAGTTCATTAACAAAGCATATGAACAATTCTGATCAATATTTCCATATCATCTTTTTATTATCTCACGTAAGTTGTAGTTTTCACGTATCACTGACTTATTTCTTATTTATGTATATATAGAGTCTGTGATATCGAAGTGTTATTTGTGCACAAAATGCATAAAATTGACGATATTAGATTAGAGTTATATGATATAAAACATAATCTATAAATTTGTTAATTATGATGTCTACTTACGTACGTTCGAGCGAATATGACATTTTCACATTTGCTCATGATATATAAGATTCTGTACAAGAATAGTAAAAAAATCACGTTAATTCTCATCAGAATTATACTTAATTAAAGAAGATGTTAGTAAATAATATTAAATTAATCGGAATTTACTTCACGCAGATTTTAATGTTCCTTCTATTATTGGGTGATTAAAAGTTTAGAACGTCCCAACGTTTTTAAAAATTACTGTATAGAAACTTAAGCGTTAAATGCATAAAATGAATGGTAGAAATGTAAAACTAACTTTTCTCTTAAAGTTATTACATGTATTTAATAAAATATATTATCTAATCAACACTGTTTCCTGTTATTATCAACATATGCATTCTTTCAAAGTGCATAATTTTTCACCTTGTACTACTTGATATATCATAAGAAAAAACAAAAACGTATTAGCGACCAGTACTTAACAATTTAATTTTATTAATAAACAATGTACGTGATTGATTGGAATTTATATTACGATTTAGCTTATTCCGCCAATATTATGACATTTTCAGATAAAATTGACTTAAAAGTAACTTCTTAGGTTAACTTATCTTTTTTTTCTTCTTATTGATATAACCAATTCAGTTATTAATGGTTCCTTCAAAATTATTGCGATCTAAACATCATTAATTGTTATTAACAAAGCGTGAATTATTGAAGTATTATAATTAAGTTTGAAAGGGAAAGAGTAATCGAGAGTAGCTAGTTTCATTATAAATATTTATTCAAAAGAATAGTCTTTTTTCGAATGAACTTATTATCCTACTATTGATCGAACTTTAAAAATACGAAGTTTAAAAATACGAATAACGATTGGAACATAGTCATTCATCGACAGTGCAAAACCATGAATGGACGGAGACCATGTGAATTTTAGAATACACTACTCGTATAGTGACTATTACTATTTGGTGACGTATTAATTGTGTGTGTAATACCGAGGTTCAATTGTGTAGTATGAATTCAAATGTTTCATTAATATGATTCCTTATATACATACATACATATATATTTTACATAACACAATTTATTAGTAATGTAATAAAAATGTATTGTATCATTAGATGCGAGATTTAGTTTGTAGTATGAAAATAGAGGCTATGTGTATTTTTCGTTCGTCCTGTAGATAAAACTAACTAAAATTTCATAATATTGTAAATATTAGGAACTATATCTTGTTAGCTTATAAAATATTTATTATTTGTATGTATATCATAAATAACAACATTTTTGTATTTTACAAAAGGGGCTACGTTAGCAAATTGATGGTATATTCAAGGAATTGTATATTAAAATTTATTATAAAACGTTTCTAATAAACGAATGTTTAAAGGAAAACGAGTGACGAATAAACGATATACTTAAAATATTCGTGTGGAATAATAATTTTCGATAAACATCTAATATAGTATATAATAATATGTATATATATAATATATACATATGTATGTGTATTATTTTATGTATAGACATAATTTATCAATTTTATTCATTCTCGAAATCTTTAATCCCTATTTATAAATGAACATACGAATCTTCATAATGTTTCAAATAGTTAATGGCCGATATCGAAGTGACAATTGTTTTTTAAAGTTTCAATTGTACACTTGTTAATACTTTCGTACTATCTTGTTTAAAAATTTTCAGTTTTCGTTATCCTGCTTTTCCTATGTAACAAAACAAACTCAAAAGGTGTTTAGGTAAATTATTAAATCAGTATTTTAAACATAAAAACATAAAAAACATGCGCAGTTTCATACGAATAAGGTAGAACAATCTACTTTTTTAGGTTATCAATGATACTTTTTATTATATTTTGTGTTTCTGTGTTATTGTTCGATTTCTACTCAATTAATAATTGCTACACAAAAACAGTATATATTGTCAATTAGATATTAAGAACATCACAGGTATTATTGTATTTTAGTATTTATCTCTTTTATCTTAATAATGTATTTATTTATATACACCATTGTTATTATATGTATATTGTATTTGTTATATATACAACTGTTACTGAAAAATATGTATTTTGCAACAAATGATAAGATATATATGTTAGGAAAGGTTCGCATCAATCATTATGTATATCATCTGTAAGAGGAAAGTAACTATTAAGATTAACCTCTTAAATTGAGGATGGCTCTTGGTATTTTGCAGTTTGCCTACAGGAATTTAGTCAAGTGCCCATTAGTTTCCACTATGGCTACATCAGTGTCTGTTGATGAGCGTATGTTAAAAGGAATAAGAAAAATAATTCCAAATTTGAATAATACCAAATATAAAGGACAAGATGGTAGAATTGGAATATTTGGTGGTAGTGTTGAATATACTGGTGCCCCATATTATGCAGCAATGAGTGCACTTCGCACTGGATGTGACTTAGTGCACATATTTTGTGTGAAAGACGCGAGCATTCCTTTGAAATCATTCAGCCCAGAACCTATTGTTCACCCAGTTTTAGATCAATACGATGCAATTAAACAAATAAGGCCATGGCTTGATCGTTTACATGTAATTGTTATCGGACCAGGTCTTGGCAGAGATGATAAAATATTTAAAACAATTGTCGAATTAATTTCAATTTGTCGTGACATGAAAAAGCCACTAGTAATTGATGCAGATGGATTATTTCTAATTAGCCAAAAGCCTGATATTATAAAAGAGTATCCAGGTGTAATTCTTACTCCTAATGCAATGGAATTCAGTCGTCTTGTTAAAGGAATACTGGACAAAAATGTTCAACCTACTCCAATGATTAAAGCTAATGATGTTAAACATTTGGCAGATGCATTTGGCAAAAATGTAGTAATTTTGCACAAAGGAGCAAAGGATGTAATTGCAGATGGACATAAAGGTACAGAAGCTGTGTCATGTGGATTAGCAGGTTCTGGAAGAAGATGTGGAGGTCAAGGAGACTTACTATCTGGCGCGTTAGCTGTATTTTGGTGGTGGGCTATTTGCGCAGGAAGTAGTGAAAGTGCTTTGTCACCTCCAATAGCTGCAAGTTATGCTGCATCTAGATTAGTAAGAGAATGCAATGCATCTGCATATAAGATAAAGCAAAGGGGAATGCTAACATGTGATATATTGGAACAAATACAGCCAGTTTTTGCTAGAATTTTTGAAACTCATTGTAACAAGTGAGCTACTTAGCTAAAATGACTATAATTCTGATGTAAAATATTTTTGTATGAAACAAAATTGTTTTTTTCTTTAAAAGTTTTAAATATAAAATCTTTATGTATATGTTGTACATGATAATATGTACATGATAATATGTTGTAATTGATAATAATATTGATATTGATTATAGAACATCTTCATTCAATGGGAGAAGTCGAACACGAAGCACTGATTCCTGAATTATATCTATAATTCCTTAATTTTTCATTGTACATATAAATTTAGTATATTTTTGCATCATTAAATCATGAAGTGTATTAGAAAGGAAAATTATATAAATTCAGGAATGTAAAAATCACAATGAATTTATTATAACTAATGATAGATCTTTTTAATGTCATTAAATGCATTACAAAATAAATAAAACATTTTATAAGCTTTCATAGACTTAATTCTACTAATTGTTCTTCTTTTTTTAGTTATCTTCATATTTACAAATGGTGCATTTCAGTAATATTTTACTGTGAAGAAATTTTCATTTACAAGTTTATACAGAAAAATTATCGAATTTATGTTTACAAAATGAATCATTGATTTAATCTAGAAATTAATTAATTTAGAAATTAAAGAATGAAGTATAATAATAACTTGTTCAGTACTGAAAATTGTTTACATTATTTTAATGTTAACTAAATAAAAGGCGTGACTTAAAACAATTCACAATTAAGCTTTGTTCTGTACTTTGTTTATACGTAACTAAAAGTTATATGAAAACAAAAAGAATATTTCCTATTCGAGCATCAGTAATAACGATAATAATTAATGATCAATAATAGTTAAGTACTGTATTATTAAGTATCGTATTATTTAAAATAAAAAATACTTTTGTAAAAATAAGTGAATCATATCTTTAAGCATTTATATAAGTTTTCTATGGAATCGGAATTTCAGTAACAAGAATTTTCTTAAGTAGGTATATAGTTCTATAATGAAAAAATATATTACTGATGAGAAGTAAGAAATATCTCCTCCTTCGTTGCTTAAGTGTAATACTATACATTTAGATCAGTTAAAAAGATGTTAACATATGAAGTACGTCATACTATTATTAAATTATTTAGTTATACGTCATTAAGTTCAATGCATGTTTAAGAAGTCCATCGTATTCAATGAAAATTTAAATTCTACTTTATCTGTCTATTATACTATATGTCGTATTAATAATAAATGTTAAAGATAATCGTGTGTATTATCATATAAAAGTCATTGATTGCTAACTAAATAAAACATCTCCACGCTTCAAAGTACAATATATTCTAAGAATAGTTGTAGTGTATATTTCTTCATTAGCGCGTCCTAGAGTCCTATAAGTATCAAAGATATGAGGCTATTATTTATTGATAGTCCCATATATTGTTGTCTTTCATTTCTACGTTAAAATAATCTCGTCAGCGAGTACCACCGGGCTTGACGTTTAATAAATACTGTATAAAAACGAAAACAGATCATAGTATCTATATAACTTTTGGCATGAATATACCGAATACTGTCTGTCCACATCAGAAGATGTCTTTGCTAATCGCGTAGACGTTTTCGTGATGTTATTCAACGTAAATTCATCTAGATACTAAAATTATATTATTGTTTAAGAATAATGTCGGTGAACTACGAGTAAAACGTTAAGACAGAAGTATGATTTCCGCGTATCAAGAGTGTTGGTGGCATATCTTTAGTTAAAGCCTCCAGCCATGCCATGTAAAGTGGGGCTGAAACTGCTCCTTTTCTTGGCATTGGCAACGACCTGCAATTTAACGAGTTCATTTGTAAATAATTAATTGTTTGCTTGATTATTAATTTTGTAAGTCGTCTAGTAAAATGTGTACTTACATTACAACCAACGTGGATTGACTGGAATTCTCCAATAGTAATTCTCGCAGTCTGAGTTGCCGGTACGTCTTATCTTTCAAAGACTGAAGTTCAATTTCTGTTACACAACATTCTGCAACAAGATATTGAAATTATCATTTCAAGTAGCCTGATAATTATTGACGTTTGAAATGATTATACTGATATATTTCCTTCGTAATAAATAAATGATCTTTTTCAAATAGGATAAATATGTATATAATCTGGTAAAGTACCTGTGTTGTCAGGCTCGTTTTTTCGGAAGTCAGATATAAGTTTATCGAAGAAATCTAGCGTTTCTTGCTTTGGTTGAACGCTTATGTCGTCTACCATTTTCAGGCTGGTATATCTTATCCTGAATTTTGCCATTATCTCGGTCATTCTGTAAATTATTAATATACATGATCGATGATCACAGATTATTTCCAATTAAAGCTATTTTTAATTAAGGAATTCTTTTTATTGAAGATACGAACAAAAAATCAATTGTATTTAATCTATTCGATTATACGATTATTTATAAGTGTATAAAATCTAAATCGAATCATATTTTTTTTGGATATTTAACTTACTCCTTCTCTTGGGCCACTATATCTTGTTTATGATTGGCCAGAGCGAAAATTCGCATTTTACAATGCTCCCAATTCGAGCGTGTACTGATTATATACGGAAGAAGAATCGTCAAACCTGTTGAATAAAAATGTCTACCACTTAAAAATGAGTACACCTAATTGAAAAATTAAGTAAATATTTTAGAATAAGTAACGTGGTTCGTTGAAGATTTTTGTTAAAGGCATCGAATACAAAAGCGACACGTTTTTAATACGTTTTTGTTACTGCGAAATTATCAAAGGATTATTCTTCGAAAATTAATACTAATCTCATTCAGTTATCTGCTGGGATAAGTCAAAGATATTTGTTGATTAAATCATTTAGATGAAATAGAAAGACATTTATATCATATACATTAATTAAATATAGGTTAATTAAATACGACCAGATAGATATATCGATTAGTGATATTGATTGTAGACACGTGTAAACATTTTATGAATTACCTCCATCGTCGTACAACCACCACACGTCGATTGTACCATTCTTGTGTTTTCTTTGGAAAATCGCTAAGCGTTCAGGAACCGGTGTCATTGCGTGCCGTTTCTCCCTGTAGAGATAATTTAAAATATAAAATAACATTTTCTGATTCCGATACAATTACCAAAAATACAGATGCAACGCTTAACGTCTGTAGATGCTCATTGAAATTAATTTTCACCTACATTAATTTTTCTATCGCGTGTTTTCGTTTGTTCTTCAAATGGTCACGAGCACTTCCGTGAGTAGGCGAATCTCTAACAATTTGTGGAGCGTCTACCGGTACGAATTGCGTTCCTGAAACAAAATTATAATAAATTTATTATAATAAATTTCAAATGAAGAATTCCAGGTAGAGTTCGAACGCTGCTAAACATCATGATAAAAGTAGCTAAGGAAAAGGGAAAAATATCTTTCAACGAATCTAATCATAACCTGATCAATCAAACTCATAGATACCTATTGTTGGCACGCTTTGCACTCTTGGAATTTGACTGGACATTGACAAATTGCTATCCACGTGCATCAAAGTGCTTCCAGTCAAATCGTAGCTACTTTGCGCTAAAACACCATGTTCGTCATCTCCATTCGCGGTTGCAACTTCCGAACAATCTAAGCCCTCCGCGATTCGTAACATCGCTACCGCTAACTTCTGATCGAATGCGTTACTAGAAACGGTACAAAGTTTCGTTATATTCTCATTATCATGGATATCGTGATAAACGCCAATTGACTTACTGAAGAACATTGAAATATTCTTGCAGATCCTTGTGGTTACACGTTGACCAGTGTGTTTTGTAACCCATTAAAACAACGTTCGGTGCCAACTTGCCGACACCTGTTGCTTGCATCAAAGCTGATGCACCCCGTTCGAAGCTTAAATCCTCCACTACATGGTAGAACGACTTTATCCGTTGTTGATGTAACCATGCATAACCGTTTCTCAGTCTCATCGATCGTAAACGATACGATAAACGAGTCTGGAAAGAGACGAAAGTCGTTTTTGTTAATCTTGGGTGTTTGAAAATCCAAGTTAGATTGTCGATACGAGGGGATTTACGATACTAGTATGACAGTAGAAGATAAAAATATCATGAGAAAATAACTGGTTGAAAAAATGTGGTTACAGCGACTAATCGGAAACGCAGTATTTTAGGAATGTTTATAAAAGTTAAAGTGTCTAAATCCACTTATTTAAACTACGTACTGGGTGTATTTCACCGGAAATCAGTAGCGAATGGTTTTTCGTGATGAGATTTGCCAGATGCAGTAACGCTGGTCTGGCGCCAGGAGCTCCGCTCAGTGCCAAAATTTGTGGGGCATAATTTTTGACATGTTCGTCGATAGAATTCAATCTGCAACATTTAATTTGAACATACATTTGAGAATTATGTTACATCGCGAGGGAGTTGAAAATAGAAGGCACGACGTCAGATAAAATTGGTAAATAGCGCACTTTAAACGTGTCTATACGAAATGGTAACATCGCGTTTACATATTTCAATTTGACTAACTCAAGAACAATAATGGAATTATAACAATATTCTTACCGATAAACGATAGAAAGCGCAGTCTTGTAGGTTTGTGCTTGCGTACTGCTACCCCAATTCACGTCTGGTTTCCGATACACCACTATCAGATACAACGCGAAGATGATGACAAACGTGACCAGCGAAGTCACCCAATCAATGAGGAACATTATGGACACACATGTGATAAAACCGAACAAAGACAACCAGGTGTTGTAATACTGTAAAAAAGAAGCTTCACTGAATCTCCCTCCTTGGTTTGATCGCCACTGATTATTCAAGATGTACTCGTAAAATATCTTTTTACTATGGTTACTCACTCTGAATGTGGGTCGCCATCCAAGCGGCCGAATAAGCGCCGCGTGAAAGGTGCAAAAATTAATTAACGCGTACGATGCCAGGTAAAAGTTTGAGATTAGAGGCGCGACCACGTTCAAGTTTGCTGAAAATTGAGATAATTTGTATCATTTCGTTATTTTAATTTAAAAGCTAGAAGTCTAAAATATCGGGAGTTGCAAATTTGTTGATACCTATCAAGAGGAACAACGCTGCCACGAAGAACGTGAGCACGTAACCACGATAAGGTTCACCGTGTTTCCCGTAACTTTTGCTAAAGTAAATCAAACCGGGATAAATTCTGTCTTGTCCCAGCGCCTGTATCAATCGTGGTACCGATAGCAAGTTTGTCAACGCTGTAGAGAGGGTTGCCGCGAAACAGCCGGCGTAGATCAACGGACCCCATACCGACATAAGTTGCATCACCTAGGAGCAAAGAATGTAAAACCACACTGTAAATTTATTCGCTGGAAGTTTTTAGAAAATTAATAATCGGCTCACCCTGCGATCTATTTAAGAAATACGAACCTTAAAACTAAAGTCAGCCGAGTGATAAATTCGTGACTTAAATAGACAGACGATAGCAATTTTTCCAACTTTCATTTTAGTCGGACTTCGATCTAATTACTTTCTCCATATAGTTTTGATTTTAATAATCGATAGTGTTTTAATGCTAATGTGTTTTAAACAGTCTCACAGGAATTCCGTACCGAGTAACTGTTGTGTAATCCGTAAGTGCAGTTGACGTTCGGAATGCAGTTTACGATGGTATCATTTGCACTGACAATCCCACTGGCATCCCTTATGGCCGCTCCACCAGCGAAGAAGACAAAAGTGACATAACTGAGCATCGAGATTAGCAACGCGAGAAGTGTTCCGATCGGTATGCTGCTCGCTGGATCCTTCAAATCGCCGGAGATATTGGCACCAGCTTGAATTCCCGTTACAGATGGAAAGAAAATGGCGAACACGGAGAAGAACGTTTGGTTGCTGTTCTCGGAAAAACGATAATCCGGGCCCAGGTTGTTCATGAATACTTCAGCTGAGAATTTAAGAAACGATTCGTTTAGAGATAATAGTGTATAAATAGGTTTTTGTGCGATATACTCCTATAAAGTAATCGTGTCTGACGTACAGGAAAATCCAAGAAATCCATATGCTTCTTGCGTCGTATTCTTAGGTCCTATGATAGTACCAATCAGAAAATCGAAGATAGCTGCGACGATGATGGCTATAAGGAAGTTTTGAGCCTGAAAGAACTCGTTTTATCAAACATCTTAAAGAAAAAAAAAATATTTGGAAGTTACAAGCATTAAACTATTTATTATAGTAAAGCAACGAAGAGCGTAATACAGCAGAGCAAAACTTGCGGACTCGTACGACACACGAAAACGATTAATTTTTCTATCGCGACTGAAATACATAAAATAAATACCTTTGACTCCCATTCCATTCCAATCGCGCAAATCATGATCATAACGATCAATGCGATTATTCCAACGATTCGAACGTCGTTTACCCCATTGTCAATGATTTGCATGTTATGCTCTCGTAACAAATCGTTCAGGGAGTCGCAGAAACCAATGGTATTCATCGATGCCGAAACTGCATTTGCAAATGCAAAAACGATTCCTACCGAGGCTCCAAATTCCGCTCCCAGAGTCCGTGATATGATGAAATATATACCACCTATAGAAATTTCAACTTATACGTCATTGGACTTAACGATTTATTTAGAAATATAGTAATACGATTTTCTTTCGTTTCTATGGAAGTAAATGGGGGGGAAATGAAATTCGCGAGGAGGAAAGAAGTTTCTCCTGAGAGCTTTTACGCGCGAAGATCATCGAATTAAGATTTAAAGCGTGTTAAAAATTTCGACATTAATCGAAATATTAAAAATCTAGTTTCGTTAAACATATAGCTCGAAAATGATGGCTCGTATTAGAATTCTGCCAGTTTTAATAAGATCGGAACGGTATTGCGTAAAAGTGGATAAAACAAATATTAGAATAGAAAGAGATCTATCAGTGGGAAATTTCTCACAATGTACATATTTGCATTTTTATAGGCAAATCGTTGCAACTAGGATATTGCGCGGTTATTTTTCAAGGACGATTTTCCACTTCGTGGAAAAACCAATTGTCAATGTTCGACTCTGGCGAGGCGAATGTAACGACTACAAAGTACATGGCACCACTCCTTGGAAAAAGGAAAAAAGAGGACGAGAAAGAACGGGGGACCCGTAACACACCTCCCTTTACTTCCCCATTAGTACTAATTGCGCTCAGGCTAAGCGTTGTGATGACGCAGACAGCTGCCGATATTCCGATTATGATGATGCTCTGCAGTATGCCCGCCTGTGCTACTACCCATGACAGTCGCAGGAAAAGCATTACACCCCATATATTGAGCAGACATGGTATGAGGACACCCTGGATCCATCCTAGTTTTATTCCCGTGTGTCCTTGCTGGGTTACTCCGATTTGACCAGCCTCTATATTTGTGTCCTGAAATTTTCAAATTTATCTCTCTATTGCCTTCTGTTAAATCGGTGTATACGAGGTGTCATTCTTTTCTATAAAATTCTAATCGCACATAGTTTCATCGAGATTTCATATTCAACGAAGTTCAATGAATTTTTCCAAATATTAAATAATTAACCGATTAACTAATTTATAATTCGAATATTTTAGGACTTTCATGTTACTTCTCCCGAATTTAACATCTTTCACAGAAGCTTTAGTTAAACAGGGATTCTCGCGTAACAAGACTGAAAAATCGATTTTTTATTTTTGATAAATCGATGGTACGACACTTGGAAAATATGTTACTAAAATGTTGCAGTCGAATTCGAAGAATTACGAATAAATAAGCGCAGTTGACGTCTTGTTTACGCAAGTCGAATTTATATTGTTTCACTTTGGAGGAACAGTGTAAATTCGGCTTTAGTAACACAATAATATGCCCGCGATGTTTATGCAATGCAATATTGAGATGGATGGACAATGTGATAATTTGTACGTATGCGATCGTTGTTTATTTTTGAAGATTGCAACGTATGCGATAGTCTTCGCAAGAGCATTTGAAAATACAGAGACCGTTCTTGGTATTGTTTCGAGAGTTCAGAGAGTTCAGAGAGTTGAGAGTAGTTTTACATGGACCAAGAGGATACCAACAATTGCGTACAATTTGATATAACATTTAAAAGAGACAAATAAGACAAATTTCGTTAGTCTATGAATGTATCTGTGTGCCCGAAAAATGATAATCTCTTGATGATAATAATTTGCCGAGGAAAAATATATATAAATAATAATCGGATAAACGCATTATGTCGCGTTTCGTTATCAAACCTATTACAATGACCTTCGAGAACGGCGGAGATTTCAAAATTGATATCTTTTCTAATTTCTCTCGCAGCTGGTATTTACTGCTGTGTAAACTTAATATACCGTCTCCCTCGTGCCTCTCGTTACGAGTTCGATCGTCCTTGCCGAGGGAGGCAGCTCCTCCGGGTGTTATTTGACTCTACGACGAGACGAGTTGAGATTAGCTTTATCACTTCTAATGCACGCGTTATGCAACCTTTATTTCATTTCCTCGAAAACAGTACGTCAATCTAAAAATTTGGAGTATCTCGTAAAATATTTAGCAATTAACTCTGTTCGCGTTGAAAATTCCTTTATTCCGTTCGTTAGAGAGCACTCGACAGGAATTTTATCTTAAATGTACAATGGAAATGCAAATAAGGAACATGAGAAAATAGTTCGTCTGTTCGTGTCTTTTAAGGAACACGACGATTCTTTAAACCGATCGTGAGTCATGAATGAAAAATACTCGGTTTCTACGAAGAATTGCACGTATATGCATCGAATGAATGTTGTTACATTTGCATTTCTAATCCCTTCTCTGTCGCGCGTTTCATTCGCACATTCGCAAATGGGATACGTGACCTATATTCCTACACGCGTTGTTAACACTTGACCGACGTGTATAAATTTACGTATTTCCGATTATGTCGAAACACGGAGCCGACCATACTATTTCATCCCCTTTATTCACATTGCGTTAAAGCGTTTTCCGTTATAATATTTGAAGCAACCATCGTTAATAACTATGACGTGTATGCAATTTAATAATATAGCGTTTTACGTTACTTGGAAACAGACACGATGAAAATATATTATAAAGGATAATTATGGCGTAAAAGAGGAACGGAAAAATTGGCGAATCTGTCGCGAGATCAAATTTATAGAATTTTATGTTCGCGTTTAATGGTGACTCTGTTTTCTCGTTATAATACTTTGGAAACTGCAGATATTTTTGCCATAGAATTCTCGTGCGATCAATCAGATGCATTATCATCGAATGTATTCTATTATACGAACGAAAAATAATTAACGCGCGGGTACGAGAACCTCGACAATTACGAGATATTTTTCGATGCATTCGATGATATTAGAAACGAAGGGTAGTACGACGAATGTCTACAGGGTGTGGCAATCTTACCTTTATAAGATTTCCTTCGTGTAGGGTGCTCAGCGATGGCCTCTTAGCACGACGACTCAATCTACAAACAGAAACGTGCCTGTGAATTTCGGTAATGGTATCGGTGAGCCTATAGCGACTAATTAAGTTAGGATAAACTGTTGAACGATTTGACGAATGGACAATTAGGTAATGTTCGGCAGGAGAATTTTTCACGAAATTCATAACGGTATCTCTAAAATCATGGAATAATTAACAAGTTCTCCCGTGTATCATTAGCAGCGTGTAATATACCGTACGACGCGAAAAGTACTTTGATCTCTTGCGTTTTATTACAATACCAAATATATATGGATTTTTTTGTAGATTAATAGTTCAAACTGAGATGATTTATTTCCAGAAGTATAGCCATTGCTTTATCGCAAGCGTTTAAGATTTAATTTAATAAGAGTTACAAATTGTTACAAGACTGCCGTAGAAAGAAATTACAGAACATCTGAGATATCCACTACTCGGTGGTCGTATACTTTCTGTCAACTTTCAAAGACATTAAGGACAAATGCTACGCGAGAAAATCGATCTCAGGGAAAAAATTTGTCGCAACCGAGAGGAAAGCACGTAGGAGGCAAGTACGTAGTAAGTGATACTAAAATAGACATCGAGAGTTCTTGTTGAAAGCGTATTATTGTTTAATTTTTGGAGATGAAAATTTGACAGGAAGAACGACGTACTTTAATTTGTTACGGAAATAATCTGAATTATAGAATCTTTGTTCCAATGAGATTTTACTCCGTAGAAAATAACGGCGAGGCCTTTGAAAACTGTGAATTAAGTATGTCTAATGATTTTTATTAACTGTAAAAGAAACAATGGATGGATAACTAAGTAATATAGATAATGGATGGATAACTAAGTAATTTCATCGTGTCGTTAAAAAAAGGCAAATTATTTCCTCGTTTAGAGGAAACGGCCTTTTAAACAACGTTGCAAGAAATAACTAATTAGACAGAAGATACGTTGCTCCGACCGATATTGAGAAATTAACTGTTTCGTTTCGTCAACAAAGTATCGGAAAATCATTAATCTCTTAAACGTAAAACAGAAAAAATAAATAAACGTTATTGCGAAACATAGAAGTAGCTTTTCTCGCTGGGACAACAATAACGGTAAAATTACAATAAATTGTCGTCTGTCGGACAAAGAACGCTCGCGCCGTATCCTTTAATTTAAAGTCGATTCTAAACGCGTAGCGTTATTTTCAACGGGTCACTGTGCATCTTTTCAGAATTCTCGAGGATTTATTTTTATATTCGCTGTTATAATCCTTTTTCTCTGTTTCTTCGAATAAACGCATACAGGTATTATTTTTACAGTATAGCTTCGCACGCGCGCGCACACATACACGCACACACATACACATACCTATAATGATCTAATCGTGGCACCACGTCCCACAACCCGCTAACGTTTAGGGTCATTGGTGATCTCTTGTTATTTTGGCATCCACTGATCACCTCATCGTCCATAGTTTTAAGTACGAATCAACTGCGTCTCGTTGAATCTGCAATGATAAGGAAAAAGCGCTTTTAGTTTCAATTATAAGCCTTTATAACGAGATACTTGTATTACACAATAGACACAGATAAAGGTGAGAAAGATGTTTGACAAATTGACCGAGATCGTGATCATTTTACGTTACGTAATTTACGCCGTTGATGTACATTCTGTACAAATCTAATAAAAGATTTGTCAGATTGCTGGGACAATGCCAGTAGAATTGTAACCGAGTGCGTGTCGTTTGAGTGGCGAAAATATGGTCACCTGTGAAATCTAAAATATTTGGCAAACTGTCGTGATAAATGTGCCAAAAAGTGAGCGCGCGACGATAAGTTTATCATCATACCCGGAAATAGGAAATTAGTAAAATTGAAATGTTCCTGTAATATCGCGTAGCGCGCGCACTTAGCGAAAATCGACTTAATCGTTCGAAAGGAATTCGCGTTTCGTCGAATCACCAAATTTAACCCTTACCCGCTACCGTGAACATATCAATCGAGTTTTCAAGAAACGCGAAAAATCAAAAGAGTCTTTTATTCTACGGCGTAGACTCGCTACCTGCGAATTCATGTAATACGAATACCGTGAAAAATATTTTCTAATTAGCATCATTCTTCGAGAAAATCCTCGCATTATCGTACTTCCTGTTTAACATCCGACGAGTATCAACGCGAAAATTTGCTTGTTTATAGCTCCGTGAAAATCAACGTATCTACATTAAATGAGGGGCAATCGTTTCAATATTATATGCTACGGCCATTTTTATCTTTCTAAAGGAGGAAAATGTGAAAAGGTCGAAAAACAGCTCTCGGCGCGTTCCAAGCGTCGCCATCGATCAACCAGAAATTGCAAAAACGTATCAGTCAGAGTCGAAGAACTCGTGATTCACCGTTTTTCCTCATCATCCATTATTCAAATCTGCCAGCTGATTTTTCCCCTAAGATAATGAACGAGACGAAAAAAACAGAAACAGGACGGTGCGCGCATACTCGCTGGTTCCGCCGCCTGTTTACCCGCTCATCCTTGTAGCCTTCGCGTATTTTTGAAGATCGTCAAGTCAGAGAGGCAGAAAGTGGAGTCGCGTATGCGCGGAGGTCGACGGAAAAATAGATTTTCGAAGAAAGCCGCATCCGTTGCCTCCAAGTTCGAGCGAAAGCGTTCGAGCCCTCGCGAAATACTTCGCCTCTTCCGTTCGTCGTTGCGTCGTCGCGAGAAATTCTCTCGAAACTATTTGGCCATGATCCCGGAATTCGTAACGCCTCGCGAATGGCTAAACTCGAGTTTCATTCATCCTGACCCTACCGAGAATATTGACACTACGTTTTCAGAAAACTGTCCTGGGAACAGAAGGCTGGCGCCGATAAACGCCAGCACGCGTTTCCAAGTCCTGTTTAGACGAGGTGTCGTCGAATCGTTAAAATCTAATTTGATAATCTTTATAATAATTTATTGACGCGTACCGAGATGATTATAGATAGGGCAATGTTCCTCCACGTAGCTCCATCGGCAGTTTTAAAAATGATTTTCGATATAGAACCAAGGGAATGGAAGTCGATTATCACGTTCGAATGCAAGTTAGTTGCTTGAACTGAACGATCGAGGTAAATTCGGAAATAATCAACCGCCGTCAAACGACACGGCACTTGAGTTTTTTAAAAGTTAATGCTTAAAGAGCGTCGGTAATTAGTTCGGTTATTTGAAACGGTATGCAGCCTGTTGTATATATTGAAACGCAAGTGTCGCAGGCGAATAATTAAGCAACATTATCGCTACTTTTAACGCATATCTTTGCGCGTCATTTGCACATTTTTATTCATTACGATAGCGAACTCAAAATACGATGACGCATACGGTGAGTCATTTGAAATTACCATGGATAATTTCTGAATTGGACAATACTGCAAGAATTACTGTATATCGAGTGCTAGTTACTCGCCTTGATACGAGATATTTATCACGCAGCTTTCGTCTGAGAGAAATTTTTAAGAACGCCGTATTCTTAACGTCAAATTAATCTTCCATTTAAAAACATCTATTAATTTTGTTACTTCGCTTGGTTATAACTGCACGGTATCATATGGTTTCTGCATCTCCGTATATTCGGTAAGCGTCTTTTACATCTACCTTGAATCGCGCGATGCGTTGCGGTGCTATGCCAAAGCAAATAAATTTTCGACACATTTTTGCTGCCGGTTTCTAGCTTGGTATCTAGAATTTTGCCAAACAGCCCATGCCCATGACCGTGATCGTGAACGTAAACGTCAAATATGAATAGAGAAATAGAACATATTTCAAAATAAGGATAGTTCGTACGTATCTTTGGCCTGTTGCGTTAAATTTCATTTGAGTACCGTTGTTCCTTTATGTTCCATAAAATATATGTCCATACTACTCCAACGTAATTAAGGTTTAGTTCGATGTTTACGAAATGCAACGGATAATAGCGAATTATCGTCGAACCTAATCTTTCCAAGAGTATTATTCGATTGATCTTTCGACACACCGTTACGCTATTGTTTTTGTGCTTTACAAAATTCTTTCGATCGACAAGTCGACGTTGCTTATCGTTTCAACTTTTCAATTTTGCTTCTCTTTGTACTGCAAATGGAACATGGAAACGATCTGTATCGTTGAGTCGTAATTCACTTTCTTTGTACAATCGTTCCTTCGTCCATCTTCTGTGCCATAAATATTATAATTATTACAAGTTCGATGAAACGATAGCATCGATCGATCGATTCAAATTCATTCGCAGCAGTCGAACTGAATAATCGAATAAAATCAGTAAGCGTGAACGAAAATAACGTAACGTTAAATGATGTTGACCGAAGAGACTTTATCATCCCTTTCTATGATGTTTTCACAATCCTTATCAAAACAATGGAATGCTGAGCTCGAGTGTCTAAAAAGGAATGCGATCTAATCAATCAGAATAATAGTGCAATGATTAGGATTTTTAATAAGCGTGTCATTTATAGAAAATTTCTAACGGATGATATCGATGCGATAAATTCGAACTTGGAAGAAACAAGCTTTCTTATCCACCAATCTAATTATTTGATTGGCTGCTTAATGAATTTTGAAAAAGAACGAAAAAGAGAAAAGCTACTGTGAGAGATCGGCGACGTAACATCGATAATCGATCATCGATATGATCGATCGTACGTGAAAATAATATTGCGAAAACGGTGCAAGGTCTTCTCGAGGAAATCGTAATTTACCATATCGTTTTGTCTCGCAAACTGTTGGTGATTACTAGCACCACAGATAAAAATAGCGTTGTACTGTTCAAAAGCATTATTTAACAAGTCAGAAATTCAAGGCAAACTTCGGCTGTATCAACCATATCATCTACAGCTTGCTGTGTATTTCTACGTAAAAATGCTGCGAAGTTTCCCATTGAAGGATACCTAAACTTCATCTATCCGTGTTATTATTTTCGTCGATATCCTAATCTATCCAAATTTTGAAGTTTGAAATTTACGTATGTATTATGTATGAAGACGTTTGTTTCGATGAATACAAATGCTGGAGTTTCTTGGTTTCCGAATGTCGAGCATCAAGTTGAATAAAAATAAGCAAGTCAGAAACAAAACCGATCAGAAATTTGGCTGATTCTGGTAGACGGAGCTGATAGAAAATCATGGTATTCTCAAAATTTGTCTGATCTTCTTCGAATTTCATCGGAATATAAATACAGAGAGAAGAATTTAAAGTATAAAAGAAATCGAAGAGAACGTGGAAACGATAATAATATAAACAATAGCGGTAATAATATTCGAGGAAGAGATATAATTAGGGTAACAGAAAGACACGAGCAATTGGAATTAAAATTTGAAGAAGCTGGCGTTAAAATGTGGGTTAGAATTCACGGATACCGTGGCAAGGAAAAAGTTCGTGAGATTTCTTATTCGAAAGCATAACTCTGCGTTTAGCAACACGCAGATAACAGTTTACGCTAAAAAATTCTTGATTACGTTACGTTCTCTATGTATGTACGACCTTGTATACATTGTATACAGACACGCCGGAGGGTTTATAGTGGACTCAACTAGTTTCGAGTCTTGGTTTAAGTGCGTACGCCTGCAACTCAACTTCAAAGTTGTGTTTTCGCGTACGAAACGTCGTGAAATAAGAATTAACACTGTAACATGGACTTATTTTTCTTCGGTAAATCGTTCTATTTTCGTTTCTGCCATAATTTTCGTTCGACTTCGGTATCGCTGTTCGCGTGGGCGTATAAGGATTCTGTTCGAACTAACCCCGTGTAAATTCGGATGAACTAGTATATTTATTTTAGCAGCGTTGCTCATTTTAATTGAAATTCGTAATTTCATTGTTATTGATAGAATATTAATTATAAATTGCTATTATCGATTTCATAGAATGATAATTAGAATATAAAATAAGTAGAATTACGATTTGATAATGAAGAATTGTATTCCAACGAACCTGACGATCGTTTTCGCTATGACATTTCAAATGAAATCAAATATAAAATAATAATGATAACAATTGAAATAATTTCTTACGTTTCACGTGTGATATACAGCGATTTTAAAAATATTCGCGACAAACAGAGGCAAGACTTTCATTTAGATAGAACATATTCACGTTGTTACAGTGTACAGTTATTGAGAATCAAACCGAGTATATAAATGGCTCAAATTAGCATCACAAAGTTACCTTGTCCCACAGTAAGAACATCCAATGTGTAAACCTCTTCGTTGTGAAAGTAATCAAAAATTACATTTTACGCAATGTGTAACATTGTTTGGTCGTAACGAGAGATAAGTTAGGCTGAGTTAATAAATCACTCGACATAAAAAAGATTTCAATATCTATTAGGAATCGTAAACTAACTTGTAAAATGGCATTAACCCAAATATGATAGGTGAATTTCTTTGTTACGTTTTTCAAAATAATGGAACTTTTTCCTACTCGGGATTAAGACTAAACGTATTCACTGGATTTTTCTCTTACGCTCGATTATTCTTTTATTTACATTACACTTTACGATCCTAAAAAGATATTACGCGTGTTTCGATTAATTATAAAAGTCTAATTACGTAGCGATTCCTTTTTCAAATGTAAACCTAGAGATACGCTCTCGGACGAACAACGCCATTTTACTTATCGATAAATTACGTTAAACTGTCGCAATAGAAAATCACCATACACCTGTCCACGTACCCACGACAGATTTGCACGTGTATAAGGAACGAACGAAGAACAAGGCGTATCTTTTACATACTTTCCACCCAATTTTCACCCTGTTGCGAGGCACTATATCTCAAATATTTTAATAATGTTAGATCTACGATGGATTATGTCAAAATTACAAAAAACTGCAATATCCCCTTCACTTGGCGATGTTCTATCAAGCCGAAATTCGCGAGAGAGAAAAAGACGAAGCGTTCCAGTGTTCAAACTACCACCATTTCTCCATGCACTATGAAAAGATTGAACGTACACGTTGCAAACGATTTACGAGAGGAACAAAAGAGCACAGCACACTCGTCGATCTATCCGATCATGCAAAAGCACAGTGCACGAGATCTGTGGCAGAAACGCGTGGAAAAGGAAGAAAAAGGAGAGCAGAACGAGAGAAAAAAAAGAGAGAAATGGTATCCTTTCGAAAAGGGATCGCAAAACGGAATTGTCACTCACGGGATGCCGAGGCTGGCAATCGAAACGGGAGCCTGGGAACACGATCGACCGATTCACGGATCGCACGCGATCCACTCGGCGGCGGTCAGACCGATCAGCGGAGATCCAACGCGAGCCACTGAACACACCGTGCAACACTCGAATCCCTCGAGCCGGCCGACACTAAGGAAGGAAGCATGCGTCGTGCTTCCCTTTCCCCATAAAACTCTTTCAAACACACACGTGCACACCTACTTAAATACACACGCGGTGGTATGCGCGCGCGCGTATATCACCGCCTCCACAACGCTGTGTAACACACGTCATACGCGTGTCCACACGCCGGGGCTTCGGCTTCGCAAACGCGCGAAAGAATAACGCGCCCTCGGAAAGAAGAAGGAGAAACTTGGTTTATTGGCAAACGAGTCAAAGACCCGATACCTCGAAATCGATTCTGTATCAATTAGTAACGTTGTGTCGGCGTCGCCGAACTTCCCTAGGATCTCGAGATGAAGACAGGAAGGACGAGGCTCGTGTCACATCCGATCAAGGATAAAGCTAAAGGGGGTGGAAGTGGAGAGTCGGGATTCGATTTACCGCGTAGAGGGGTCTTTTTTCCCTGGCAGCTTAGGGTTGTTTGGGCATTGCGGAGTGATTGACATTTTTCGAGGGTGCTACTGAAGTACTTCTTCGTGAGCCGAATGTCTTCGTTGAACCGAGCCTTTCACCCCGCGCCTTCTTTCTAGGGTTGTTCCTGATATACGGTACAATCGTAAGGTCGGATTTATTAAGGTCAGAGAAAGATCGTCAGTTCTTATATTTGAAGTTCGTTTCAGGACACAGGAGACCAGTTATCGGTAGGGTGCGGATTTTTATGCGTTTAAGGGTAATTAGAAGACGCGAGAAGATACAAAATTCACGTAGTATACAGAGATATAAAGAAAACATTCGAGGACAAGTACCTGTTTCAAGATTTAATTGGCGAAATAAATCTTTAGACAGACTTCCAATTGTTTATAGACAGGACGCGAAAGTTCGATAAACGCGTTGTTGTTGGCGCGTTGTTTAAAATACGTGGGTCGTTTCGCGATACGTGCTTCGAATGTAAGTCAGATACGCGATGAAAGTAATATCGTTTGCGAAATTTATGGGGCTTCGTTTTCAAATATCGTAGGATGTTATTTGAAAGTAAAAACGACATTTAAAACTTTCGAGGTTATCGCGTGTTGGCATTGATAGTGGCATAACTTAAAACAGAGTAAACGTTTTAAACATTTTCGAATAAACCTTTCGTAATTTACATCTATTAGTTTTCTACGTGTACCGTGAATGATAATTCGAGGTGCGGATGATGGGAAGGATAACGTATCTAAAACGCGTATCTTTCGTCCCCTGTTCGTCTTGAACAATATTTTGATACAAAGCGGTAGGACAGAGAATTTATTTGTCGAATAAAGCTGTTTACCCATAAAACACCTGGTTCTACTTTCAATCGATAAATTGCTAGACATCCTAGACGAAGGATGAAGCACTGTGAACGCAAATTGTGACGTTGCGCCTTAACAGGAGACACACCCACGCTTCTAAGCCGACCTTGAAGCGATACGTTATCGAACCATAGTAGAAACGCGAACGTAATAGAATCATTTACCATGGAAGAAGATCGATCGTTGATTATCTTTCCACGAGTTTTTTTAGTTTATCCTGGCACCCAGTTTCCCTGGTTTAGATTACTAAATTGTTCGAGCTACTTGACCGGAAACCGTTGTTTGGGCAACGCATCCTGCCTCGCTGAGGCTAATCTCGCGAATTTCGGGAGCGTTAAACATCTACCAAAACTAGACTTATCGCAATATGCTTTGCGATATGGCCGACCGATGATAGCGATGCAATTCGTTTTCATTCGATAACGCTTTATTTTGTTTTCTTATGCTAATCGTTCGATAGCGTCGATTTACTTCCTTCCATGATAATACATAGTTACGTGTGTCGCGCTTTGTTACAGTTTATTCCAATGTATCTTTATAAATGAAAGAACTTTTTATTAAACAGTCGGTGTGAAATGTAATTCTGTATATCTCGTGCCTCTTTAAATTTCAGGTCACGATAGATTCTCTCTGCGAAATTTTTAGGAATGTCAAACGATCCTTGACAAAATTGCCCTCCGGGAGAATGAATTTTTAGGAGGCAATGTCTAAAGTATAGAAGCTAGCGTTTAATATTTTACGACCGTTTAACTGTTTCGAATGTAGCCATAACGTTGTTACTCTTGCGTTACTCTTCGAATCAATTACGAAACGTCTCGGTTTTCTTCGAAACTGATAGACGGAAAGTCTGTCAAAACCAACCAATCGTGTACTGTTCGATCAATATTTTTCTTAATAAGCTGTTTTCCGATCTTTGATTCTACCTAACGACCAGTTTTATATAACTCTTTTATTGCTTTTATTCTCCAACGATGGGAATCCCAAGTTATTGTCTTAGGAAATTCATCGACTAATAAAACGCAAATTGATTGCCTGACGCGGAATTTGCCAAGTCCTCGACGATCATCATCTTTCCCGTGCTCTGTTATTCTTATATAAAAGAAACGAATAAAGAATCGAATAATTTTTTTACTATAAATGTCGTAATCTTGCAGCGATGGTTGCTAATAGAATTAAAGAATTCTTTTTGGAAATTGCATGCGCGTCGATCTTACGACGTGACGGTAAAATAATCAAAATTAACACATCGACCACTTAGCTGATTAAGTTTCCGTCTTCTTCCGATTTTTAGTTGCACAGCCTGTCGGCCCTTGAAATTGCAGATATTTATCATCTACGTTTATGATACTCGTGTTACAAAGCTTTCGCTTCTAAAGGAATTAAGTTCGAATCGATTAAAATCAACGATAAGAAATCAACGGTCTATCGATCGTTGTAATTGAAAATAGAATTCTATTTCAACGATCGTTGCGTTTCACCACGATCTTCGCCTCTTGCGAGTATCACACAGTTGCTTCAGAGGATACGATTAACTTCGTACGGAGTTAGAATGCCACTAATTGGCATATTTTTCATACTTTTGGCCACGTTCCCTTCTTCCTGAAAACGTAACGTACCGTCATAAAGGACGTTTTAGCTACAGAGATCAAGTAAAATTCGTGCGGGCATCGATATAAACGCGTTCGCACGATACGTTTCAAGTACGTACAGCCGTACGACTAACACGATGGAAGATGGACGAGAACGTTAGAGCGTGGCTCGAAGCAGAAAGAAAATAACCGAATATTTCCGGTCAGAACCGATTTCTGCACAAAGATGCGCATGCCAGTAACTTTTTTTTTTATTAGCAAAGCGATTCGCATATACTAGCCGTGACTTCATCACTTAAGTCGTTAACAACGATATTTATGACGTCCATTCCTTGGCTCGCTTAAAACTATTGCCAGAAATGAGAATAAATTGCAAGAATGCTAGACCATTGCTCGAGGTAATTAAACATTGCCGCGTATGAAGAATTATTCGCGCGACGACAAAAGCGAGGGTAGAATCGTGGTAAAGCAAAACACTTGTTGAGATGAAATTTTACTCGGCGCAGCGATTTATTGAACTTTTGCCGACCCTTTGTCATCCGAGCTAATGCGGTTATACAAACGTACGCGATTCGTTTCGATAAACATAGACGTTTACGATCTTTTTTAAAAGAACGGAGTAACTGCATTAAAAAATTACAGACAGAGAGACGAACAGACGACCATGGAAAGGTGGCTGTGAGGAACGTCATGGTTCATGACAGGTCACTGCCATTTTTCTATAAAATAATGTAAAAATAATGTTATTACGAGAAATTTTAGTCCGCCATTCGCAATATCGTTCTTTGAATAAATCTTTCTTCCGCGATTATTTAATTCGTACGTCATAAATGAGATAGGGCAGATTATCCTGAATTGATAAAGAGGTTATCGTTGTTAAATGGGAGAAACGATAAGAGCATCAGGTCTACGAAAGACAGTCTAAGCCTTTTTAGTAAACAATCGAGATTTATAGTCTATCGTCTGTACACGAAAGTGACAAGTGTTGCGTTTGGTCGCTAATTTATTCCGTCGTTCATTCATAAATTTTGTTTAATAACATTCGTGTGCCGTCACTATAGTTCAACGGATTTGAATATTTACAAATTGCTACTTGCGCGTTACTACGTGCTGCGTTTGAGTTTAATTAGCCGAGTGCAATGTTCTGCTTCAAGCGGAGAACCGTGAATGATAGGGAAATCCGATGAAATCTTCATGCCATAAATGATACGATAATTCAAACTATTTCGTCTTTATCTCTTTGCTTATCATTTCATACATCTATCGAAAAGAACTTTGCACTTAGAAAATTAACAAAATGTCATTTCCAAGCAACATCCGCTCACACAGAAATTAAGTGGAAAATTCACCTGAAACGAACACCAATTTGTTGATAATCACCGTCGATTCAATCGCTGCCAAATTGCGAACCGTAAATTATCGTACTTGTCAATGGGTAGACTCGTTTCAAACGTCGTAGAGTTCAATCGTCGCTACGCGCGTCACCAATTAAAAACCAGTTGTCTGATTCCATCGGTCGCTACGAATACATTTACCGGACAACGAGAGATGTCGTAAGTTAGAACGGTCGATTGTTTTACCGGTTAAAACTGATACGTACTAGTCCATTATCGTTTGAAAGTCAAAAGTATTGTCCTCGATCACATTCGACGATAATTGTTCTTTTTTTTTTTTTATACAAGTTCTTCGGTCAACTCCTCTTTGTCTTTGTCATACGATCCTCATTAATCCTTTATGTTTGTTTCTCACGAGTTGACGATACGTATCTTTGGTGGCGTGTCTCCGGTCGGTTGCGATCTCGCTCGTTAAACTTATTCATCGTTGCAATTACACGTAATTAATCCGTGGTAACGCAATTCAGAGTATAATTATTTAAGGCTAACATCGCGCATGCAAGTTACCGCCCAGGCCGATGGATTCGTTCGGTAACTATTACGTTACTTACAACCAACAGGTTTGATCGTGGGTTGTGTAATGGAAAATTATTTGATCATTGCACTGTTTACTTGGAAACATGAACGGCAATTAGGTTACAGCGTAAGATCTCACGCCTCCTTTTCGTGTGAGATAATAATTACTGGCTGGTTATGCGGTAAATAAAGCGAAAGAGTATGTATATCGTATGACTAAAGAGGCTAACATTATGCGAGTCGACGTCAATATCGGAGATTCCGCGTTACACACGACATTTTTATGCAACGATCGAACGAAAGGAATATCCACGATCGACTGTTCCTTTTGGATAAACGAGAATCGTCGTTTCCATCTAACGATTCGTTATCCTTTAAATCGATGTTAATAAATCCACAGCGTCGTTTCTTTCTGCTTCCTCGTACAAGTTATTTGATAAAGTAACTCTGACATAATAATAACAGTGTGCAAAAATAACCGCGTCGATTACGAGTGCCATTCTCGTTCTCGTGTCATCGGTTAATCTGGTCAAAGTTTTGTTCGATGACGCGATTTAATCGAGATTAAATTTCCTAGAAACCTCCAACCCTGCCATATAATGGAGATCATGAGCACACGTTTGTAGACAAGCCAGAAATACTGGTTCGATCAGGCCGAGTGGTAATATCCGGAAAATGTTAAGCGCGAGGAGGGTAGGTACCGCGAAGGCCGGATATGCGGAAGTTTGACGCGTTGCCAGTAACGCGAAATTGTCCGCTGGAGGAATCCTTACGATTTGCGAGCGCTCATTAAAATTAGCTGCACCGGAAATGGGAAGTCCACTGGTTGCGTTGTTTGTCACCGAGTAGGTTCGCCGATGATTCATAATGCACGCGAGGTCACTATGCCAAAAATTTGCCTCTGGCGCTCGCGTTTCAGGAAACGATAGATAGATAGATAGATGTCCGTTTCCCTTCGACGCGCTCCGTATTTGCTTCGGTTCTTCGGATTCGAGGTGTTCGAGGTGGGGCTTTTCGTTGAAGCTGACACACTTTCGGAAATCCTTCGAATAGAGTTTTTTTTTTGGTAATTCTATCAGACGAACGGTAATTAACGAATATATAGAAACAGATACACGCATACATAAAGCATGGCGCTGGGAATTTTTTACGATGTCAGAGAATGTTAATAAGACAAAGTTGAAATTCGTATTTCGATGGAACAACTTTTCGACTAATCCAATCTTTTACATATTTATATAGGAAAATATCGAAGTATATCGAGATCGTTAACCACTTTCGTAAATGGAATTCACGAATGTAAATGCGAGTCTATAAATTTAATTAACGACAATTTTAGTATTTATGGTCATAAAAGGCCAACGAAGGTCCTAGTTGATGGGAAAGCAGTTGTATCGGTTCAATAGCCGAGAAAACGGTTCTGATCTCATTCTTCGTTTCGCATACGTTTCGCGATTAGCATTTTTTTCTTCGCTGTGTCCTTCTTATATTTTAAATGGTAGCTAGAGTTTCTTTTATCACTTTTTCTTTGCCTCTTCTAACGATCTTGCATAGTTACAGTCATTGAATCGGTCGGAATGCGAAGGTTCGATTCGAAGGCAAAGACCTGTTCGCGTAGAAAAAACAAACTGAACAAAAGAGATGGTTCACCTAAACGCTTCAACTGGTTGCCGGCTAACATTTGTTCAACGTCGAAGAAGAATTAATCGCTTGGATGGAAGAACTCGTTGTGGATATGTATTCCAGATTAATTAATAATAATCAGACGAGCAATTTCTGTCGCAAATATTTTCGTTCGGTGGGATGCATTTGACGGGCGATTGCAACGGGGACAAGCTTGCGGATAAATGTTTAAGCCTCTTCAACTTTATGCTTGGTTACGCGTTTAAAGTTTCTATGTACACATGGCCAAGCGCTATGCTCGTTTTATGCGTTTTCGAGGGGATTCTAAATAAAGCAGAAGGAATTTGGTATAGCGAGTTTAGGTTGTTCTTTCATAAAAGACGGACACGCGGCGTTCGTCGTGTTTACCAGCGCACGTTTTGATCCGCTTGAAAGTATTACTGCATCACAGTCAGGCATTTGTCATATCCGGGAAAAACCTCTCGATGGAAAATTTTCCCGTGCAAACGGCAATAATTTTTATAATATCTCGTTACGCCTCAATTTCGTAAACGCGTGCATCTAGTCGCTGTACATACGTACTAATTTCATAGGCGAATATATTCGTGAACAAAGAATGATCATTTTTTTTCTAATGCTAATCCTGGTTAGGTGAACGCACGCGTTTTTAAATATGACCTTTAAATCAATCGGTCGAATCGAAAGAAAGTTACAAAATATATACGTTATATAAGTGTGTATAATTCCAAACTGGGCAGGACAAAGTAGACGGAAGGAGGTCACCCTACGTGTGAAAATAAATCGAGAACGTAGAATAACATATTTCGCAAGACGCTTTGTTTCCGAGAAAGAAAATTTGGAAATGTATCATACGCGTATACTGGACTTAACTAAACCTGCCTTCAACCTGCATTTTCTTGAACACGAAGCCTTAAACGTAAAATTACGTTGTTCTATATTTTCGATTCGGAATTTGTTATTTGACCGGACCTTTTATATAGAACGAACATACGTACATGTGTGTGTATGTGTGCGCGCGCGTGTTTACTAGAAGGTAGCAAAATTTCTTTTGAAAATTTCAGAAGAGTAACGTTAAAGCCAGAAAACGCATGTGTGAATCGACAGGCTCGAATTTATAAAACGATGATTTATAACGATAAAAAAGCAGCTGTTGCAAATTAAGAAGAATTATTTGCCCGTACGTGTGACAATACGATCGATTTAACAAATCGGTTTCGCAAATAGATGAGATAATGACACGCATTTTAAGCGTCTGAACATGCGTTTAAATTAAACTCAATTTGGAACTGGCAGAAACCTACTCGATCTAGAACTGATTCGAGTTTCATCTGGAACTTGATGCTCCGTAATGAAACCGTATTTAACCGCGTCGTGGATGCCAGTAAAATATAAAACACGGTTTCTCGCTTCAGCTTGACACATTTTATACGATAAAACTGTTTCAACGATATTGTTAGAAAGTTTCATAGATTCGAGTTTTCGTATTACGATAGCTTAAATTCGTATCGCAACGAGCGTTGCATCGACAGAGTCCTCGGCCACGTTTATAAATAATGTTTAGCGTAGCGT
Organism: Bombus affinis; assembly: GCF_024516045.1. Classification (NCBI taxonomy): domain Eukaryota; kingdom Metazoa; phylum Arthropoda; class Insecta; order Hymenoptera; family Apidae; genus Bombus; species Bombus affinis. The sequence goes on along the minus strand of NC_066355.1, from coordinate 10,954,864 downwards.
TCGCTTGAGAAACGGTTCGATATTAAATCTCACCTGTCGGGACTGGCTTCGGAATTAGTCGAAACTGGCCCATATTGGCAACCATAGTTCTCGAGAAACGATCACTTTGAGGAAAACTAAAGAAAACTGAGTTACAACGCGACGTCCCGTAGCACATAAGACACGTTATAGCGCCGTGAAGATCGGTGGTGGAAGAAAGGATTAAAGTTTGAGTTTGCCTCGCTATAAAAGCGTCACTATAAAATAACACGTGTTGCGAGGATCCGCTGTCTTTGCTTTCGTACCAGATTTCGATCACGTTTGCCAGTTCTTTTATTTATTTTACAAAATTTCGTGCGAAATATTTCGAAACATTGTGTAAATCTACCTGAATCAAGTAACCTTTCTCTATACGTAGGCGGCATATGCTTAAACTTACGATATTCTTTTTCGTTTCTATCGATAATTGATCAATTTTTTTTTAATACTGCGAGAAATGGAATGACGTATTCGGTTCATGGAAAAGCGAACGGTTAGCGTAAAGATGTTAATTAATCGACTGATTTTGAGTAACGCGTTACGTTATCCGCTTAATTTTCGCGAGTAACGTTTTACTTTCGATAGAATTGCCCTAGAAATTTCGCGCTATTTCGTATCAAGGGTTGTAATCCGAATGGATAAGCATCGAATCTCGATCTATTTAAAGAATGCTGAAAAAAGATTGGCATCGCGTAACGTACAACCAGATACTGCTTGGATCATGGTTGTGCATATAAACGATACTAATAATTGCAGAAACACAGGCATTGGTATAAAAATGCGTCAGAAGTTTAACATTTACAATTTGATGAAAAGAATTGGCAGCAACCGCCGTCCGAGCCATAGCTTCTGCGTAAACGATTATTTCGCGAATACGCGCGGATCAATTTGCGAGTATATATTTCCTTCTACGACCGAGCAAAGTAACCCGGACATCTCGAGATCCAACAGCCCCAATCCAGTTCGAGCCAGTCCGATCCAGCAAACGATCTTGTAGACCACCTGGATAAGAGAGGGCTCCGGCTACGATAAAACTTCGATGGACTCTTCTCTGATAAATCAAACGCGTGACTATAACAAGCGGAACTAGTGGAGCATGATGACGATGCGACACGATGGCAACAATACGATATCGTACATCGTTGATTGTTGTACGATACGTAGTCGATAGAGCACGATGGAAAGAGCGAGAAAGATGGCGAAGGAAATGAAAGAAAAGAGACACGCACTTGGGATACTTTCGTCGTATCCTACTACATCGTAGGCGAGGCGAGAAATAAATATACAGGAGATTAAGACATTTCTTTAGTACACGCGGGCGCAAATTATAATTTTGCTTGATCGTTCCAACGATAGATTTAAATCGATTAATTTATTTTCGGTCGTATTATTCAACGATAATATACCGTGTGCGCGGACGTGTTATAAAGGGAACAGTTATACGAATAATATCACGATATTTTACATATTACGTTACACGTGGTGGTGGGAGGAAAATTTCAAGCGGAAAACCTTTGTTACAGACGACGTATTGGCTCAGAGATTTAGATTATTCTTCCACGTTTATGACAGATTTTCAGTCAGCTCGGATTACGAAGTCGATTTTATTTCTTTGAAAATGACACGCGCGTTATAATTTCGCGATACAAGATATCGCAAGGTCGAATGTGGAAATAGCGTATAATTTAAGAATTTCGTAACGCTTTTTACTGGATATTGTTCAGAGGAGATGAAATTGCGCGAAGCGCGTTGCATAGTTCGTTTGATGTTACTCGCTAACTTTGTAGCGTATTATGCAAATTATAAATAATTTTTTCCAGCGTTCGTTGCATCGTATCTATTGCTTTACGCGCGATTTATTCGATTCGTATGATTTAAGAGATAACTTGTACTAATCTTTCTAATCAAACTTTGCATACGATTATTTGAAAATTATATTGAACACATATTTACTCGTTTCTTAAACTTGTATCTTTCGAGATATTTATTTGCAGATAATTTTGTATTGGAAAGTGGAAGTCCTACGTACTTTCAAACAAACTATTTAACATTCAAAGGTCAACGAATGCGTAAATAAACGAACGCGTGAATAAACGAACGCGTAAAATGATGGAAGAACCACGACATAAATTCTCTTAATTATTTCTTTTTACGTATTTCTTAAAAATAGTCCTCGTCGTATTAAAGCGAGTAGCGGAGACGGAAGAAGCAATGAAAATTAAATTTTGGAAAATTGACTCGGGTTAAAGGACACAGTCGACGTTTACATGGTCAAATGTAAATCCAATATTAAGATATCTAATTTGAATATCGTGTAACAACAAGGAAATTGTGTCATGGCGAGAATAATGCCTCGACGAGAACGAAGGTTACAGATTTAAAGACTTCCACGAGTTTCGTAAGAACTATTTACAATCGCTTATTGTAAACAATTTCACATGTATTTTATACCTCTATGTTAATTTATGTTTACAGGGTCACACTTTTAGCTGCAAGCGTTTACGAATAGCGTATTATATAATTAATGCTCATGTATCAGCGACTTTTATAGCTACCAAGATCTTCGAACGGTATTTGCATAGTAAATCTGCTACAACGAAAGCTTCGTTCGGTCAATTAACCGACAAAGCATTTACCCAAACTTTACTCTATCTTCGTTCTATTCTTCTATTTCAACGTAGCATTCATTTGCTTCGATAAATCGTGAATTCCATTGTGATCTCTTTCATCTTACATCAGAGTCTAGGATGGGAACGAGAGGAACGAGAACGACTATGAAAAAATAGATTGCAAATGTATTTCAGGCATAATCGTTAAGTTTTTGATGTTATGGATACTTTTCGGTGTCTGATAAACGTCGTATTTGAGGCATAGTCTGTCTTGGTTAAAAATAACGCGTAAAAAAACGTAGCTTTCAACGTACTGTAAACAGTACTTCTAGTTACAGCCCCGAACTTTCCTGTATCGATTAATGGATTTTCCGTATATTTACTGCTTGATTTTTTTGTTAGTTTTGCGAGTCTTCTTGGAAAGAATAACTGAAAGAATAACTTCGATCGATACGCAAAAGAAGGTTTCTGCTGTTTCTGAGACTTGAGATATCTATCATCTAGATTTCTACGCTACCTAGAGCAAGATAGAACTATACAGAGTGTCTGTAGTAGCCGGGACAAGCTATGAATTTGTACCGAGCGAAGTTGGGGAAAAACCATCGAGGCAATCCTTGCACTGTTTCTTCGCGGATGCACCGGTTCAGCTACAAAGCGCAAACGCGCTCTTTCTTTTCTTCACTGTAACCCTATATTTTTCCTATAAACCACCCGATGCATTTTTTCATTGTCTGGAAAAATATTTCGAGATAGTTGAGTCGAGAAATGATTGATTTAAAATACGTTTCATACGCGTCGTAGTTTTGCAAAATTTGATAAAGAAGGAAAACTTTCCCTGTCTTTCGTGCGCTAAACTTGGTGAAATTAAAATTGAAATATCTCTTAAACTAAAGCACTTTCTGACCCAGGTATCTTACTGTTTTCCCACGGACGATTAAAACATCCGTTTGAAAAGAAACAGCGCGATTGAGCTTTGCAACTGCACCGATGCATTTGCGAGAAAACTGGTACGATGACGTGATAGAGCGTGTGAAACAACGCAGAATTTATCTCTGCGCTTTTTCGCTGCTTTCGCTGTAACCTGACCCATTTACTAGAAACACCCCGTGTACGAAATCCACGTAATTTACACATTTTTGCTGACTATTTGAGCTTTTAACGTCTTTCATCTCGCCCTCGACAACGATTGACGTACCATAAATTCGTGAAACCTTATACTCAGCAATCTCAATAGACACATAACCCTTCGAGGTTCCTTACACGGTTGTTCGTTCCGCATAGCAAACTCGGAGGGTGTGCGTATTGCGAGAAGGGAAAAAGTTACAGCACGAGGATCTTTCTTCTTACGCTAAACATTCTATATTTTCTGCTTTAACCCGGCGAGGCCAACAATTTCTCATAAAATTGCGGATAAAATATGAAAGGTTTATCTTATCGTTGGAATTTATATGTATACGAATTGATCTTACGATATAGATCTGCTTTTATCGTATAGAAAAAAAGAAATTATTTATCAGTTTCTCCTTAGAATGTGATTAGCGCACGAAGCTCGCCGGAAGTTTGTATATTTGTACTGTAAACGAGAAAGGAGATTGTATATAAACTAATTTTCATTAGAGGTCTATTTTGATCGTACAGAAAAAAGAAAATAGTACGCGAATTCCCCATTAGAGTTAGGTGCTTCGTTCGAACGTGAAAAATAACGTGAGATTTATTTTATTTCTTTAGAAATCATACACGAACGAAGTTTCGTAAATTCATGTACGTGTATCAGAGATGAAAAGAATCTGTTGTACACGAATATTGTACATCCGTGGATTCTTCGTTTCTACGTGAAATAAGGCAGTTGAAAGAAGAAAACGAGCGTCGAACAATTACATTTATTTTGTTGGTCCAGCTATGCAGGTGCAATCGACACAGCTGTCGCGATAACTGCGCGACCGGACACCATTATTTATCGTGTTTCGTTCATCGGCTTTCAATCTCTGTGATATTATTACACGTATAGTTTTATATCGACACATGCACGTTCGGTTTTCATTGGTTTTCCCATTAATTCTACACGCTCATTCGTCATTCTCGAAGGTATCGTTACGCGGGGACATTTTTCTCTAACTTTCTCTAAACGGTCTAAACATACATATTCCTCTTATAATATCGATACTGAACATTTATATTATAATCGAACATTTAAATTCTTTTTTTTTTTTTTTTGGTACGTTGGTTTCACGCATTGCATTGTGCTGTAAATCTTGTCCACTTTGTTCCTTAAATAACTGTATTAACTTATTCGAGATATTATCTCTCTCTAATACTTTTCTATTATATTATATTAATTGAAGTAACGGTTAAACTTTGGCAAAGAGATATTCGTAATAGCGGTAGCTTAAAATATTTTTGGACGAAATCCCCTTATAATGCGTAAGGTAAGTGTCGGGGATATGTACGTCATTCGTACCGATAAGATACACGATATTCAGGGAAAAAGAAAATATTTTAACCGTGATCGACTACGTTTTAAACGTTATAAAATACTTCGATCTTCCGCAAACTTTGCAAACTTTAAAAAGCAGTCCTTTGAATTTCAGAAATCGAAACTTCCGACGAAGTAATTTGTCGTCGTTAAATCGAAAGAAGAAGTGGACGATATACTCGTAAAGAACAATTCGACACGAAACCTCGATCTCTAACGATTAATATAATTAAATAAGATGTATATTTGGCGCGTTAACTGGTTTTGTATAAGTCGAATATATCTTAATCCGTTGGAATTTTCATGTGGACACTTCCTTCGGCTTTCACATTCCATATTACATAAAACGATATCACACACAGAGTCTTCTATACGATTACGACGATTGCGAGTTATTAGTTAGCGATTATAACATTAAGTAAGACAGAAATCCTAACGTATATCGATTACGAGATATATATTTTTCTCCATTATATAATACTATTCAGGAAACAGGGACGCACGTCTTTCCAGCGCTCGAATACAATCGCATCGTTCACGCTGGAATTAACTTCGATAAGAACCATTCTCGTAATTAATAATGGCGTGGCGCATGAAATTTCTCCTTCGCTCACATCGAAGAACTATCAATTGAGAATTCACTTCGTTCCAAGTATCGGCAAATGAGATCATTGCGCTTAATATTCCTACTTTCTCTTCGACTGTGTCGAATTTTTAATCTCTAGACACCTAACCGTCTTGATCCTTTATAAAGGTCCTCTAAATGTAATTAATCCGAAGGTTTCTAATCTTTTATCCTATGGCAAATGTTTATGCATTGTTACACCGGCGTACAGTACCGTGCGAAAGGCTCAGGCTGTTTCCGTGAGAAAATTGTATTTTATTTTTCATTTCGCAGAGACTAAAACTGATTAAGAGACGCTGCTTCAAAATTTCCACAAGCGAGGCAAATGCTTCAGGGGCACTCGACTAAAAATCAAAGGTGGCACGAATCATTCGCACGAAACTGTACGAAATGTTTCTTTTTATTTTTTTTTTTTTTTTGTTTATATCGGCGGATATCTCTGTGCTCTTAGACGTGTAAATTGTCATTGTCGGTTAATTCCATAAATGTGTATGTTCGATGTTCGTCGCGTTCCTCGCTGAAGCGTATTTGATTTACAATTTGAGAAATTTCTATCGTCTCTGTTCGATGATATTCTCGAAAGATGATGTACCATGAGTTACGTACTCTGTAGCCTCGACTATACGTCGACTCGTTTACCATATTACAGTACTATTACAAAGTTAGTTATTATGGATGTACTATACGTATGTGCTTAAATAGCGGGCTCGATAGAAGCTACGAAATAACCCTGTATTCCTGGTTTTGTTTTCTCACACGCAGCTTAATTTCAGCTCTCCGTTCCAGTTCTTTACGTGACGTTTCATACAAGTTGGCGAAGTTGGTCAATCTCGACTATCGGTTGAGGGAGTAGGGGGGCAATTTTCGTATAAAATTTTCTTTCATACGGTTCATGACACTGACAGTATTATACCAGAAATTCTGTCGATTTAACAATCGTCTCGCGATGATTTGTAACGAATAAGAAGCCAGTATAGACATCTGGTTTTGATTCTCTTTGATTTGATCTTGAAATTATTTGATCATTTTACAAGTTTATTAGCCTTTACGTTTAGAGAGATGGTAAACATAACAAACGGTACATTGCGTACATTTACATAATATTAATACGAAAAATTGGAAAAGTAGAATAGAAATAAATAATTATTTTGGTTAACAGTTCGCTGACGTTAGAATATATTCTATACAAATAAAAGACGAAACATTTAATTTCAACAAAAGTCGCAGTTACTCCTGTACATGTATAATTTCCATACAAGTTTGTTTAAAAGATACACGGGATGACAGAAAATATATAATTCGCGTGTTTCGCAAAAGTAAATTAATCCTTGACGAAAGAACCTATTTCTTAAGGCACACTCAGAGAAAGATCTTCGGTCAAAAATAACCGGTCGAAATGAATCATTAATACGATTGTTTAGGTTCGTCGCATCATCTGATTGTTTTCAAATGCTGAAACAAAAATGCCTGATGGTTCACAGAAGCTAACTTTAACAGGGTTTAACGAAACCGACAAAATTTATGGGACAATTCGATGCGCTCCTGAAACGTGTTCGAAGTCTCTGAGAAAAATGGCGTGCGACTACGAACACGCTCGTTTAATTCGACGAGAATTCACGACACTTCCGCGTACCAAACGAACGAAAAATCTAACGGAATCTAACGATACGATCAATCTCTCCGTGTATTATTCGGGTTGGTTTCTATGTACAATTATAGAGAGCAACCTGCTACGAATCAAAGTATCTGTACAGTGACAACAACAACAATAACAATAACAACAATAATACGGTAATATATATGTATATATATATATTATGTATACATATATCTATAGCTGGGAAAAGAAGAGAGAAAAAAGAACTAGTCGATCGTGCAATCTCTCTGAATTCTTACAAATGTAACATCGTGAACGATTGCAATACTAAAGAATAATTAACATATTTTGTATACATACATATATTTCTTTTTACACCTTTAAGACGACACTAAATACACACACAGAATTCTCCGAGAAGGTGTCTCTCGCTTTTTTCCTTTTTTTACTCTCGTTTGGTCATACAATGCCGGTTGCGGAATATTTTATCGTAAGAAATAATCCTTCCGTGATTGCCATATTCCGGGATAACGCTATTGACTACGAAGTATGACGCATCGACATTAAATATTTAACTATACCTAATCGTCATCTTATTTATAAATATATGTACGCAATACGTGTAATATATATACATATGTATATTAAAATATTGACAAAAAGAGACGAAATCTACGGTAAAAAAAGCTTTACGAAATTGAATAGGCCTAAGAAATACGAAGTTGAATACCGTTGACGGATGGTCCGGATATCACAAATTAATTTCCGCCTCTTTGTTCTTCGCTTGAACACGTTACCATCCAATTTGTCTCCTCTTCTCAGTCATGACGTATTTAGAATAAAATATCGACTTTAATAATACTCGACTGGTAGCGTTGGATCGTCGCTGATTACTTCACGTCTCATTCCGATTAAGTTACTTAATTTTTCGACTTAAATTAAGTAAGCCAATAAAATTGTTATGTCTCATCCACGATACGACGATACGAATTAAGAATTTCCTACTTGTAATTAATTTCTTTTATTCCTTGCATGCTTTAAAAAATTCTGCTTTCGTACGTGGCCGAAATACCACGCAAAATTTCATTACAAATTGACGTAGATCTATTTGATAACTTAATATTTGATGGCAACTTTCTCTTACAAAAATACCGAAACGTCGATCGAGAGAGGTAGACGAACGGATGGTAAGAAATGCTTTGAATTTTCTTGGCGAGATTGTCGGACATCGAGAGGACGAAACAAAGGTCTCGAGCGAAATACGACCGTCGCTATGGTCCACGTATCACAAGTTAACTTCCTTCGTTCGATTTTCATTAGCTTCCTGTCCAGGTAAAACAGTACGTCGTACAATCTCGCGGTTTCTTATCGTCTTCGGTGATGTTTATCGTTCACAGATAAAGCAGTTCTCTGCTACGACTTAGACTCGACGTCTGAACAGACGTTTCTTCGAAATCTCGAGAGGTTCACGTAGATTCCAGCACACCGCCGGCAAGTTTGGTCGCGTACAAATTTAATGCCTGAAAAAGTAAGATTCGTATTTATCTGACAAAATACTTCCTCCCACCTATCTTCGAACAATACAGAATAATCATCTTGATAGATAATCCGTTTTTAAATATATTTCATTAAACAAACGAATCATACGTAAATATCTTCCGCGCGCAATTGTCACAAGTTTCTTAATGAAAAATCGAATATCTTTATGATCTCTTACGCGCGATCAAATACACGAAACAACACATTTTCTCGGAGTAAGCAAACTCGAAAGCAAAGTACAGTCAAGGGAATTTGAAAAGCAAATTACCTTGTAAATGAAAGCGTATTGTTCTTTCGTCTTGACAGCTCCAGCACGGTCCCGTCTGATAGTGTAAACGACCCTTGGCACGTCCACAGTCCTCGTAATCTCATATTGTCTAATTCCTAGGTCAAGAGCTATTAACGTTCCCGTACGTCCAGTGCCAGGACTACAGTGGACCACAATGGGTCCAGGGCCACCCCTTTGGAGTGCCCTCGCCTCGAGAAGCACAGCTATTAACCCGGCGCCGTCCGACTGCACTCCGTTCACCGGCCACAGATACCAAATATGATACACTTCTCGGAACGTGTTCTTCTCCAAATTCTGTAAAAGTCACGTTTCGTATTAGCTTCGCCTCTAATTTTTACTCGTAGCAGTCGCATCTCTAAATGGTCGACTTCGCGATAACGATGGATCCACGGATTGACGAGTGCATACACTACGTTAGAATAGTTGAGCAAAGTGCTACAAAGTGTTACATTTAAGAACTGTCAACGGCCAAAGCGTAAATCTTGTAACAAGAAAATCAAGAGGAGAAGAACGTAATTTTTACAAGTTCGTAACAGTCTTTGATGTTCCTTACGTTTAAATGAAGCGTGGAAATGGCATATTTCTCTTTGGTTTCTCTCTTTTTTAGAGTAACTTGGAAGTCACCGTATAGCCGGCGACAGTCGGTAACTTCGGAGGGTGGGATGTACTCGGTGCACTTTTCCACCCCGTTCTCCACGAGATCGGTCAGCATGATGATCACTTTGCACTGTTGCTCCCAGATCATTCTCCAGAAATCGGTAACGGTCGACTCCATCGGTGCTTGGCAAGCGACGTAATATTTCGTTGCGTTCTTCGGTCCCTGAAAATCATTTTCGTGACTTGGTTACAACGAACGGTTATGCTCCGCTGGCTGACATAAAAATTATAACATTTATATCCGTTTCGATCTTCATCGTTTCGTGTCTGCTTTAGCGTCGTTCGTCTAAGAAGGAAACTCGTAACTGTAGCGCAGAATAATTACATAGGATTGGGATTAATTGGCGAGATGTTGATCAACGTTAGTTTGAAATTAGTTCTGGGATAGAATTCGCTTATTTCGAGCCGAATCGATTGCAGTTAGAATCAATTAACGGGCGCAATAATTGCGTTGCGCCTAGGATACGATATCGATCGATATTATCGATGAGGAAGGAACAGTCCGGCGCTAATTGCAAGTCCGAGAACGTTGCCCTCGGTACGTTCAATGTTCGTCAATGGCAGCATGCTGTGTAATTGCAATACGCGCAGAGTGGAAACGTTGAAAATGTTGGACCGTCTGCATCCGTTGGTCAAGGCAATTCTAACGAACTGCTTGTTATTTCTCGAAGGACCGTAAACGGTCTTTGAACGGAACGTTATGGGGTAGGACGACGAGACGACGATGAGATTTGAAGTTGCCTATGAATGGAAATCGGCTGTTTGAACGTGAAACGTTGGAATAGCCGATGAACATATTGTCTGTACTGTTATGTAACAGTACTAACTTCTGGAAAATGATAAATAAGCAACACAATGAGGAATAGGTGAAATAATCATAGGCAAGAGCGCGGACAACATACGTATGTACGAACATGTGTCTGACAATATGAAATCTCATTGTGTTTTCATTCCATCTTTCAAGAACGAGTGGACTAATTGATTTAATTAGCAATATTACATTTAGAAAAATCGCCTACTTATTCTCAGAGCAACGATTAACCATCGCTTTTGTTGCTACAGTGCATTTATTTAAATGCTCTAGTAGTTCGATGGAAACAGGTGTTGACGTTCGTCCTGCTTCCGCGTATTGCCGTGCTTCGAGCTTACGCAATAGTCATTCGTGTTCTTTGTAGCGCATTATGCAACATCCTTTTTCTCACGCAGACAAAACGCTGCTTTAACCCTTACTCACGTACGATCAGATCGCTCGAGATACGCAATCAAGTGTTTTTATTAAGCTGATTTTCCGAGATCACGCGGATGATTTGCTCGCTGGAAGAAGAACGAATGAACCGGGCGCGTGAAGTACTCGCTCGAACGAAACGTAAGAGTAGAATGAAAAGAAACGTTTCGTTGTAACGAGATTACATTATTTCCTTCTCACCTTTACTCCATATACCATAGAATCTCGTCGGCAATTGGTTTCTTTCGATCGTAAGCGTTAAAATCTACTTAGGAATCGAAGTAATATTGGAACCGTGTTAAAGCAGCTTACCCGAACGTAACTGGCGTTGATGTACTCCGTAAGAGGATCGTTGTTGATTTTTTGTAGGAGCACTCTGGTCTCCGGAAGCGGTATCACATTCGCGTATCTGTTCTTCACTTCCGCCCCAGCAGGCAATTCGTCTATCTTCGCTGAAACTTGTGGAATACCGGAGAATTCCTCGTTGATTGCGTTAACGTCGTTACAGAAGGATGAAAGGGCCGCGAAGTTCAACGGATGAGACGGAATGGCGCTCTGCAACGAGGACACGCGTTTTGTAGAAACATGATTTTCCTGTATTTTACTGCAACGTTAACCGAATTGAGCGGAGTTTCGTCCGAGCTTTCGGATGTTCTAACTACCATTCGTTTTCATGCCCCATCTCCTCGTCAATTCCAGCGAAATTAATTTCCTTCGTTGGTTTAATCGTTTCATCCCATTAAATGATGAATACGCGGAAGAAAATTTAGTAATCAGAAACTAACGATTTAAGAGACGTATACATCCTCGACACTCTTCCTTCAACTCGATTAACGTTAAATGCTTGACGATACTTATTTTATTTCTTACAACGCTACCACATGGACTTTTATCCTTCGAAAGGTTTAAACGTTTGTCAAAGATTACCTGGGATAACATACAGTGCATTACTTTTCCCTTACAAGGCTGTAGTTTTCTAATTGCAACGTCTAAAATAATGCTACGTTATTTTATGATAATTCGGTGGGAAAGTACTACGGAGAAACAATTTTGTATGTGATACCTGAAGAGTTAATTTCTATTTGCAAGAACGTGTTAAACGTATGCTACGAAGAAAGAAAGACACGTTAGAAAGCAAAATGCTTTTGTATGTAAGACGGTACGAGATTAGATAATCAATTTATTTTGGTTGGATAAAAATGACTAAATTGTTTCGTTTCGAAGACTTTAAACGATGAAATTCCATTTATCCGGAAGTTTTTTTTAAAGACAAAATAGCGGAAAAGAACGCGCGAGTAAAATATTCTCAATTTGTTCCTGTCCTACATTTCGAGTTACGACACGAGCATAAGTCTGTCTTCGTTCTGGTTGATCTACCTAATAGAAAGTTGAGTTGTAAGAAAACAAACCAGTTCGTTTTTTACCACTTTAGCGTGGGTAAGTAATTGTACCATTGGTTTTCTACATTTGTTCTTTTATGAAAGGAAAACAAAACGTTTTAAACGGAAACATTCGCATTGATATTTTTATCCGTTTGCCGTTTCGTGCAACATGTACTTTATTTCTTAGGAAATACGTTCTTCTCTTTAACAAGAACTCGTAAAACAAAAAACAAAAAAAAAAAAAAAGAAAGAAAAGAAAACTTACCGAATCCTCAAAAGTTGGATTCCCATAGCTTCTTTTCGAAGATCTCGTCACACCTTTGCGTCTGACGCTGTTGTAAGCGGAAACACTGTCAAGGCTGTAAGCGTCTAAAGACACGGGACGACATCGTTCGCCATAGTTAAACCTCGTTTGCCTCTTCCTCATGATAAACTGCAAATAATTTTCCACCGAATTAACGCATCTGCTCTCTGAACTTTCCTGAGAAACATGATTCTATCATTTTGCGAACTAACCACTCGTGGAACAAAGCGTTCGAAAGAAGGTGGTTTTAGCGACAGTAAAAAATGCATTCGAAATTTCTCGCAAGTTTCTAGCGTTAGAATATGAAAACTTTTACTCTCCGATTGTAAGCTCGCGGTCATGGTGTTTAAAGTAGCCATTGTTCTCTATCAGCGAATATTACGTACAATTCGAAGGAATATCATCGAAACAATTTGCAGGGAAATTCATAGAAAGTGCAACAAAGAAATATCTCCGTTTATTAACAAGCCTCGGTAGCAGCAAGGATCGTGCTTCGTTTTAACATTAGACATAATCCTGTCATATCCTAAAAACAATCATCGAGAAGAACAATCTGCTGTTTTAAATTATCCTTATTTTGAACGAGACATAGAAAATTGAGGAATAATATTTGCCGATTCCTCAGTGGACCTTTCTAATGTTAATTCGCATTGTTCTTTACGTGAGAAGCGAACAATCTTGAAACATCGTGCAGCAAGCTGCGTGCTTCTTCTGTCGAAACACGTTCCGACGATCGGTTTCGACATGGAAACACGCGTGAATGAAATACACGAGGCGAAAACCAATGAAGCGGTGATGGTTGCTCGGTCTAATAGCCGATTCAAGGACGAGCATCGTGTCTTTTGTAGCGAACAAGCGACGAGGTGCATCGTGTTTTTCTCGCGGTTGGAACCACAAATGATTTTGTCCATTTTTTTTTTTTTTTTACGAAGAATTTCACGCTCGACCGGAAACAAGTCTTTTAAATACGAAATTGAAACGCGTTTTCGCGATTTCTTTCCCCTTCCTTTGATCTTGAGCGATCGTTACATCGTAACCGATCGGTGGCAGAGTTAGATTGATATGCAATTTTCTTGTACTATTAACGAAAGTAGCACAGTCGTCCGTATTTGCCAGGACAAGATAAATTATCCTCATCTCCGCTACGCTCTCATTGCTTTTTGTATTTTTACTTTCCCGATAATTTCATTGTGAAAAATGATTTATTGCAATTTATCTGAAAATCGTGGTTTCATCTTTCGTACAGATAATTCCAATATTAAAAATGATGCTACTAACTGATAGATGATCCAAAAATCTAATTCGCTGTAGAAAGGAGTATATCTTTCTCTTCGATCGCAAACATTTCTAACAAACTTCACGTATCTGTAGTCATCCAGTCTGGTCTGCACGTTCAAACTTGAAATGCGTTGCAGTGGATGCATCGACGTTTAAGATTCGCGAAATTTGCATCGATACCAACGTCGAAACACGTGTTTCAAAATGTCTGATTTTTCCGACTCTACTATTATTATCATTATCAGGGGAATTATAAAAAGTAAAAGATCAAAGACTAGAGAGAAATGGGCGAAAAGGTGACTAATTCAGAGAAACTGATTTATCGAGGAAATTTATTTCCCAACAAATTCTATTCGATATTCCGATGCCTGCATCGATGCAAATTAATTTTGATGCCGATTTGCCGATACGGATCTACGTACATTGCGACACGAGCCTTTTTAAGCGATTAAAAAAACGCTGTATCTTTGCGTGAAAAAGCGGAACGAACACGGACGTAGAAATACAAACACTCACACGCACACGCACATGTATTTATCATTAGATGTTACGTACACTGGAAGTAAATCACAAGTATGGACGGATGAATACGTAACACGATGCGAAATGAGCTTAATGCAAGCACGAGGAGGCCTTTTTCAGAGAGTATAGATCTTTGCTGACCTGCGTAACTGGGAATCTCGTTTCATTAGTCTCTTTTCTTGAATGATACTTTTTTCGTGCGAGTGGTGCCAGCCGATAAGCGTGCGACGAATGATAACATAGTTTCGCGTTCTTTGACTCGCGAACGTATCGACGAGATAATCATCGATTCGACGCGAATGTAAAGGAATGACTTGGTTTTGGGTGAACAGGATATTCATCCGTCCGAAAGTGACGGCAGATCGTACAGTACGAACGAGAGTGTTTAACAAGCAAAATGAAAAAAGCCACTTGTTCGTTAATTCTCGTTAATTATCTAGAGTTAGAAAATTTTAAGAAATAAATGAGATAAATATATTATCGAATATTCAAATGAAAAGCAGAGTGCGTTTTATTTATCTTCGACGAAAGTAAAAAGTATCGATTAATAAAAGAAATCGTTACCAGAAGACCAGTGAGAAGGACCAGGCAAATCAAGGCAACCGAGGAGACCACGACGACCGCTATCGCGTTTCCGGAATCTGGACCCTTTTCCTGTACCAGAAGAAAACTGTGTATCTGAAAAGAGTGGGTCAATCGGCGGAACACGTTAACTAAATTGTATTATGGGCATCGGTTAATTATCTACAATGTGATGCTCGACACTGAACTCAAATTTTGTTCACTTTCGACCAAGAAGACAAGTATCGTCTGTATTTATACAAGTAGAAATAAAATTACGGTGTTCAAATATAAAATCACAAAGCTCAGAATCGTTTTTCTGAGAAAGTATTAAGATTTTGACTCTGTATAAATTATCAACGACAGATATATGCAAATACACGTGGTAAAATTTTGTCGACATGCTTCTTACGGCTATAAATTACGACAAACTTACGGTAATCGGGAACTTGACGTGGTCCCGCGATTCCTCGTACAAACTGGGCAACATTTTCGTCATAGTGCCGTCGAACTTGCCAGTTTCGTCGACGACGTAAATCAAGATGGTCATCATGGGCATGTCGGACGACGATGGCGTAGTATTCGGTGGCTGCTGACACGGATTTTGATGGAAAATAATTTGTTTGTCGGATACCGGCCTGTAACGGGAGACGACGAAGATACTATCTGTTAAACGTTAAACATATACCAGCGACGTCGAGAGGAAATTATAACGTGTATTAACCTCAAAGCAACGCACGGTTCCGGAAACTCTCGGCTACGTGCCGCTGGTTATCGTGAGATTTACTTTAGACCCATGATACTGCGAGTTTCTTTATAAATAAATTTACTCTATATCGAGATACCGATGAAAATCGACTAGGTCAGGTACTTTCTAAGCTCCGAGTCTCCCTATTCCACAAATTTATTTACTTCACGTGCGCTCGATTCGTTGTTTCGTGACAATTTCGTGCGTAATTTTTTTTTATTCGACAGTGGGAGAGTTCTTTACTTATCGAATAAATAAGGAGGAAGAAATCGCAACACTCACTTCTCCATCCCGGACGTCAAAATGTTCGCCAGGGTGTGCCTCAATTTGTCCATTTGCGGGCACACGTCGAACCAGGTGCCTTCCACGACGATTCGAACTAGCGACGTAATCTCCTCCTGGTCGGGTAACACTGTCGCGTCGTGCGCCGTGACCGACGGTATGTTGGAAACGGTTGCTGGGCTCGTGCTACTCGAAACCGGGGTCCTTGGCTCGAGACCGATCGGGACAAAGGGGCTGGAAGTAGTCACTCGCGTGGCATCTGTCGCGTAAACGTTCGGTATCGACGTGAATTCCACGGGGGACTCGGTAACGTTCGCCATGAAATAGGAATCCTTGGAATCCTTTGAAATCGTCTGTTCCGTTCTAATCGTGGTCGTCGCGACATTCTCCTCGCTCGTGGTGCTCCAAGAATCCGTCACGTCTATCGTTTTCTCAACTTCGTCCAGGCTGGTCGAGCTGCTGTCAGTTTCCTCGTCGGCGAAACTCGGCCGAGTCGTAAACTCGTCCTTAGACTGTACCGTTTGGCTCGGTATCGACGTAGGAACGATCGTCCGGTCCGTCATTGGATTACTCGTGGCAGGAATTTCGGTCTCGCTGATCGACGATGTATTCTCCGTGGTCGATTCGTTGCTCACTGTCGTGGTGCCTTCGTTGGGCGTATTTTTTTCGAGTAAATCCTTAACCGTGGGCACGACGGAAGTTTCGTTTGGTAAATCGCGTCCCTTGGGTGGTTCCTCGGTAGCGTTCCGCCAGAGAAAAGTGGTCGAGTCGGAC